>NC_079441.1:57378430-57390930 GCF_903798145.1 Danio aesculapii
ATGAACTTAATAACTCATGAACTCCTTGGTTTAAACCATAGACTGTAAAATATATGGACGGAGCATCCGTGACGTCACACATAGGTTTCTGAACACTGCAAAAGAAGCCACAAGTAGGCACGGCCAACCGTCGCCATTTTGTTCGCGCGTCATCGCACCCACGGCGGGATACCAAACTAGGGCAAAGAGGCGGAGAGTGGGCGGAGCTACAGACACCTGCTGGCACTTTGCTTAGACTTGGCAGACAGACTTTACTTTGGGAGAAACGCTTAATACTTTATTACCTGCGACTCGTTTGTGTTCTGACCACATGTGCTTGGTTGTACACTATATCAGTAAAGTGTTTAGACATTTAAAAACACTGTAGTAATACATTGAGCTACTAAACATTGTTCTTATGACGTTTTTCAACAGGAGGAAAACGCGAATTACTTCCAAACACTTCAAATATAGTCTGTGTTAGTAAATGCAAGACTATTGATGAAATCCAGGCATAACACTGTATGATAACGCTTCAGATGACAGTTCTAGAGCCTACAGCTAATCAATCTGTCACATTCTGGAGGGCTTTACGGGTCTAAAGAAAAATATTAATGATAAATGATCTTAAATAAAACAAATACATTTATAGAGATGGTATACAAGTATATAACTTTACTCACATGGGAAACAGAGGCCACGTGAATGGTTTGTGAGCACAATTAAGTGCACACAGCATCCCATATCATCTGATAATTGTAAGAAATAAGTCCAAAAGGCAGCTGACTGTGTAAAGCCACATAAAACAACACAAAAATACGATGAACATGCCGAGATCAGGGGCTAATCAGCCGGATTCAGCTGAGGTGAAGTGACGGCGACCAGCGAGACCTAGCTGTCACTCAAGTGGCCACGCCCTTAATTATGCAAACTTAATATAACCTAAAATAAAGGAAATGGATGAGTTATAAAAAAATTCACCCCCCTCACAGTTGTCATGGAGGGTAATAATAGCTATATGAACCAAAATCGTTCTTTGTACCAGGCTGTAAACACCTTTTTTTCTGTTGTAAAGTTGGCCATTCTAACAGTGGGCTCAATTGCCACTTGCTCTATTATGGAGCCAGGACTAGCGGAATTTTTATGAATTGCAGTTTCAGTTACTTCCGTATTGGCTTCCCGAGAAAGAGCGGGAGGTTGCCGCTTGGTTTAAACGTAACGTTCATGCACAGCCCTCAAGTGTGTGTTTATATTGAAAAAGAATAGAAGTATTCAGTCCACATCATGATGAACGGTTTAAATTAGGCATGGGACGATAACCGGTTTTAAGGAATACAGCGGGTTTTAAAAAGTCAAGGTGTTGTACCGTTTCTAAGGTATTTGTACAGTTTTTTTTATGACTATTTTGATGTTTTTTAGGGCAACAATGGAAAAGCACCCTTCACATCACAAGGTACTGGTCCAGTCCATGATTCAGAAAACATCTGAAAAACAAATCTTGCATAAACCAACATCCAGCATGCTGTAGAGCTGAATAATGCAGAGACTTGTTGTATATCCAAAGAAAAGAAAGATATACAAAGATGCCTTTTCAAGTTGAAAAGAAATCTGTGTTTTTAAAACAAATTAAAAGGCCGCAGAAGTCCATGACTTATTTAAATTATTTAGCCTGACAAAATATTTTAATGGTAAAAAATATATTTATATGTTCAATCAGTGTTCAACGGGGGAAAACGTTGTTTTTTAACCCAGACATTTAAAAAGAACATATTTTTAGAGCAGTGAGCACAATACTGTTATTTCGTGGAACCGTGATATTTTTACCCAAGTTTATCATACCATCAGAATCCTCTACTGGCCCTTGTGTAGTTTAAACAGAGGAGTTCTTAAGCTGTTAAGAACAAGTTAATAATATTGTGCCCCTCCATGTCATGACATAATAATAATAATAATAATAATAATAATAATAATAATAATAATAACAATAATAATAATAATAATGAGTTTATATTGGTCAAGTTGCACTTTTAATGAATATTCTCTCATAGAGTGAGATACATTTAGCTTAAGCTAAAGTCTTAATTAAAGGTGCAGCAGGTGATTGTTTTCAGAAACATTTTTGCTGTACTAGTTGAAAGTCTCTTCACATTCCAATATTAATGATTGAAGTAAATGATTTAATTGTATTTATATGTACTTTGATATTCTGGGTGAGGCATAAGACTAAAAAAAACATTAATTCAATTAAAAAATGTTGGGCCTATAATTACAATAATTCTGATAAGTAGCTCAAACTGTCTGTCAGCAAATGTAGATTTGAACAACTGCGCACCGGCAGTCATGTGAACACAAGTGACAGCGCTACAACAAATGCTGAATCAAAAATTTGGAAAATCCTGAATCCATAATGGAGTTACTTTTGCACACTGAAGTATGGCTGAAGTATTTTTTTTAGTCAGGTAATGTTATGTTTTAAAACTCTTTTAGGCAAATGTTGAAGCAGATTTGATTTTATTATAAATGGGTTATCTGCACAGAAGTTTTGCTCAGCCACTGAAATCTCCAGGTGAAAGATTGATGTGACTATTTTCAGTTTCATAAGGGACCTTTCACAGCATCGATAATGTAGATTTTTATTTGGTTTTACAACAAAACATCAGTAAATTGCACTATTCTGCCTAGCCTGCTTTACTGAGGTGAAGCTGGATTTATATTCACATTGGTTCAATTTTGAGCAACGACAACCTGTGACTCGCTCCCTATATGGTTTACCGCTACTTTGAATATTCGTCCTGAAATGTAATTATAAGCATGTCAGTATGGCTTAGTAATAAGTGTAATTCCTGCACACCGCAGGCCAAGCACTAAGCATACAGTAGTCGCTTTAGGACAAAGCCTGTGAGAGAGTGAGACTGATGAGTGAGACTGATGAGAGAGTGATGACAAGTTTTGCTTGCTAACTACATAACTGAAACCTGCTAGATATAATACAGTTTTTGTTGGGTTTTATTATCATAAAGTACTGTAAAAATTTCTAACTGGTAAATGACATGATCTAGTGGGTCTCTGTCATCTTTAATGTGCACCCTTGTGTTTTCAGGAGGCGTGGCCTTGAACGAGAGGGGAGGGATTGTATTTGGAAGAGATTATACTAACCGGTTAGCATTTAGGAGATCACCTACTGCACCTTTAATACATTAAAGAAACATGTACTAATAAGTAATTAGGGAAGCCGTTATTCACCAATGAAGACATGTGATTCATGTTGTAGTTAAAGTTAGTTCTTGATTGGTGCTTGCCTTAACTCCTCATTAGTTCATAATAAAAAAAACGTTTAGTTTACACATTACTAAATTATTATTCATGTACTGTTTTTGTAAAGTGTTACAGAAACTATTCATATCTACAAACAGATGCAAATTATTACAATACAGAAAAGATACAACTAATATAAACAGTGTTTTTCAGATCACATCTAACAGTTGTGTTCAGTAACAAAAACAGAATAGTATAATACTATTGTATAACTATGTAAAAACACTGCATACTGCATATAAAGTTCACTGTATAAATTAAAGGTTGAACAAAACTGAAGTTACAAGAGCTATTCAGTCAAGAGCAAGTATTGATTTTATCATCATGTTGTTTGATTTAGCATTAAAAACACAGAGAGCTGCATTTTCACTTTAAGGCAACGTCAAGAAAGTTACAGACAAACACAGTTTCTCAAATATTTATGTTTTAAGGCTTTATGTTCTTTTGAATACATTGATCTAATTATTGGACATAATTGAGTTTGTCCATTCAGAAACAATACTTCATTTGTAAAGTCCTGCACTTTTCAAATCTCAAATGCCTTGAAATTAAGTGATTAAATAACAAAAGCTTAAATTAATTTAGTTTAAACATGGATAGCGAAGTACAGTGTGACTCAGACTTTTTCCACTGCTTTGCGTTTCAGGAACAGCGTCTCAGCACATGCACATACAGTACATTCAAACATGCACAGAGAAAGTTCAAAGAGAAATAAAAGGTATGTGAAAAAGGTGATTTTTACATTTCAATGCAAAAATAAAATAAATGCAATTTACGTAAGTGTATTTAACCGTGGAGGTCATACCAAACTGTTCAATATTTTATCAAATATTTGGGCATCCGTAATACATCTATATGCACAGTTTGTTTAATTTTTGCTTTATAATAATTTATCATTTATTTCAATTTTATTCATTTATGAGGATGACCACCTATAGTGTTTTGTCAGATTTTGCTAATATATAATCCTGAAAGTTCATCCAGATTTATCTTTGTGTGCATTGTTGACATGCAAATGTCAAAGTACTTGTGTAAAAGGTTCTTTTGAGTGGACCATTAAAGTGAACTGAAGCTTGTGGCCTGTGCATTCTCTTAAAAGTCGCACGCTGCTAATGCATCAACAATGTCAGTTATTTCAGTGGGTGAGTGGCCTGGATCTTGGTTCTCTTTGGCTTTCAGTATTTATATGCTCTCATCGGTCTTACACATTACACTTACATACACATACAAATTATTACATTGCATTTTTGCAATATATCCATAAAATAAAAATAAAAAAATCTCCACACTATTAAGAATTGTTCTTCCTGTGATAATGACAATAAAACCAACAATTGCTGTCTTACATGACTAACTTTAACACAGGACAAGAGGACAAAGAGAGAAAAATTTCAGAATTAGCACTATCAAAACCACAAATGATAAACCTGGATTTAGTTTCCCAGCATGTAAATGACATGTGCCTCCTTGTCAACTTGCAGGATTTTATGTCCAGATTTCACCTTTGGACTCAACAGATTAGCAGGCCATACATACAAGTGAACCAAGTAGCTAATTATTGCCAAATTACCTACATTATACAAAGGGATCATGCGGGATCTAGAAGGGATTTATATTGTGACAATGACCACCTAACTTTGCATTACATGGTTATTAAGACATGATATACCAAAGTTATATACACTTTAAGATGTTATCTATTTTAATATGACTAATAACAATAAAATATAATGGATAGTTATACAAGGATTAGGGCCTTATTCACATTAAGAAAAAAAAATGTGTCTGGTTTGCAAATGATTTGTCTGTTTACACAAATGTATTAAAATGTTTTAAGCATTTGTATTTTTTCTTTCCTACTGTAAAATTCTTCACAGTATGATTGAATATAGATTAAAACATCTCTCTGCAAATGAGTAAGTGAGTGAATATATCAAAGGAAAGTCTTTTCATTTAAATATTATGTCAGAAATAAGTATTTAACACATAACCATTTTTCTTAAGGTGCTATTGACTTGAAATTCACCGGATGTTGATGACAACCAAAGAAATGCATACAGTTGAAGTCAGAATTATTAGCCCCCCTTTGAATTTTTTTTTCTTTTATGAATATTTCCCAAATGATGTTTAACAGAGCAAGGAAATTTTCACAGAATGTCTGATAATATTTTTTTCTTCTGGAGAAAGTCTTATTTGTTTTATTTTGGCTAGAATAAAAGCAGCTTTTAAATTTTTCAAAAAAACATTTTAAAAGGTCAAAATTATTATCCTTTAAGCTGTATTTTTTCGATAGTCTACAGAACAAACCATCGTTATACAATAACTTGCCTAATTACCCTAACCAGCTTAGTTAACCTAATTAACCTAGTTAAGACTTTAAATGTCACTTTAAGCTGTATAGAAGTGTCTTAAAAATATCTTGTCAAATATTATTTACATGGCAAAGATAAAATAAATCAGTTATTAGAAATGAGTCATTAAACTATTATGATTAGAAATGTGTTGAAAAAAATTGTCTTTCCGTTAAACAGAAATTAGGTGAAAAAAATAAATAAACAGTGGGGCTAATAATTCAGGGGGGCTAATAATTCTGATTTAAACCATTTATGAAAAAGTTTAATTAGTATACAAATTAAGTTATGTGCAAATGAGGAAAAAAGTTTTGAACACATGAACAAAGGGAGCTGTAAATAGGCAGTGAAAGCCCAGACAGCATCTGATATCTCTCAGAAGTTATTTAGCAACCCTCGGCACTTTGTCAGTGTAAATTAATATTATCTGCTTCAGTCCAACATCTACATTGCCAGGATGATGGAGATGAAACCAGGGTGGACATTTCAGCAAGACAATGATCTAAAACACTGCCAAGGAAACTCTTAAATCAGGGGTGTCACACTCAGTTCCTGGAGGGCCTTACCCCAGCACAGTTTAGGGCGTACTCACACTATGCTATCCGAACCGTGCCCAGGCCCGTTTCCCGGATCGTTTGAGAAGTGTGAGGGCTCTGAATCGGCTCAGGCACGGTTCACTTGGCCGGCCCTGGCCCGGTTGGAAGAGGTGTGCCATAGCGCGGTTCACTTGGGCTTTGGCGCCGTACGCTTTTGAGTGCAAAACAAGCCTGAGCCCGAAACTGAAAGCGAGACATGACTTTTAAGGGACTGTTTCATATGGAATAATTAATCAATCATTCTTACTGTTCAATAAACGCAAACTGTCGTAGTGCATATCAAATGACGATATAACTAAAGAAATCTCTACTGTGCGGAGCGAAATCGCTTACCGAACAGCGCATCATCGATGACGTAAGCGTGCCCAGGTCCGAATGTAGTGTGAGTTTGGGCCGTCGGGGGAGACGGAAGAGGGGACAAGCACGCTTTGGCCCGGTTCAAAGCAACTGTACATAGTGTGAGTACGCCCTTAGTTTCAACCCTGCTTCAACACACTTACCTGTGAGTTTCAAACAAACATGAAGGACTCAATTAGTTTGATCAGGTGTGTTTAATTAGGGTTGGAACTAAACTGTGCAGAACTGTGGCCCTCCAGGAACTGAGTTTGACACCTGTGTCTTCAAGCTGTAAATCAAGCTGTAGAATGCCCCAGCCAATTACCTGACTTAAATGCAATAGAAAATACCAAATAAAGATCATATTTCATAGACAAAACCCACAGAACCAAGATTGACACTCTGTTGAAGTCTGTGAGAAGCTCACACCTGAGCAATGCATGTGACTTCATTCTACACATGAGAATCGTCTTTAAGCTGTTTTTTTTTTTTTACAAACATATTTTATGTATTGTTTGAGTTTTTACCTAAATCTAGTTCAATCCCACGTCAACAGCTGCTTTGGAAATATTATTTGGAAAAAAACATGACGTGTTGAATATTTTCCCTCACTGTATTTAATAGCCAAGGCAAAATAGGAAAAGGTTTGACTATTTGGATTCATCTTCATCATCCTGCTAATGCAGATGCTGGACTGAAACAGTTGATATTCATTTACACGGACGAAGGGCAGAGGGTTGCTAAAGAACTACTGAAAGATTTCAGCTGCTGTTTGGACTTTCACTGCCTTTCGACACCTCCCTTTCTTCATGTGTTTAATACCCTGTGTCATTTCACTTAATCACTTACTTTGTAAACAAACTAGAATGTTTTCTTTTCATATATGTATTTCTTTGGTTGTTATAAACATCTGGTATACCTTTAGAAAAATGTTTTCTGAAAAAATAGTGACGTGTTGAATACTTATTTCCCCCACTGTATGTTAAACTTATACCATGTTTTGAAGCTTTTGAAATCATGATTAAAAATTGTATCTTACATATTTGTAAAGTTTGCCTGCATAAGGGGCATCTTTTGAATGGTTTGCTAACAGCCGCGAGTGTTTTGCGTGCTGCTTATGCCCCCTGCACACCTCGCGTTTTTGCCGTTGCCCGCTGTGTGCTCACAGTTAAAATAAAAGCCATCCCTGTGTGCAAAAAGCGCATTATTTCAGTCATATTTTTTCATTCTCCAATCAAATGAAAGCAGAGGCGGGGTTTCCCTTGAGGTGACAACAGTGTTTTTGTTGTCAAGATGACTATGAAGAACTTTTAAAGATAGAGAAGAGACTGTGGTCACGGTTTAAAGTTAATCTTGTAACCAAAAATAAAATCTTTCAAATCTTGAATATCACATTATTATTAAATATTGCAATTATAACAACATGGACAGCAACACCTATGCACATTAGACCAGCTGATTGAGTCATTTCCTAGTGACATTTAATTAAAAAAAAAAAAATATATATATATATATATATATATATATATATATATATATATATATATATATATATATATATATATAAAAATAAAAAAAAAGGAGCACCGCGCATTTTTGGAACGGAAAGGTGCGTTCGCCCCCTGATGTGCAACGTATTTGTTAACTGGCGGTATGGTAACATGTGCAACCACTCATGCCTACAGACGTGTTTTGCCAAAGCAGCAAGATGAAAGAAGGGTACTGCTGGTCACAGTTTGACACAGACGAATTTATGCCAAACCAGCGCTGATGCTGATTGTCTCGGTCCTAGATCTGCATCATAAACTCAACAAATAGGCTACTGATGATTTAGTGTACAAGCAACAAACCAACATTCCTACCATTTGTAAAATTACAGTTCTTATAAAATATCCATTTTTAAAATAGCCTACATAATCTACGAATCAAACAAATCCAAAGATTTTCTCAATTTTGATAACACAGCATAATGATAACTCCACACCAAACTGAGACTTTCATTTTACAGCTTATAAAACATGCATGCAAATTAATGCAATATCATAAGTAAACACCAAAAACTGTTATATGCTATAGTAGCCTATACTTTACAAAAAGTCAACATATTAGCCTCGTCATTGTCTTTTATCACACGCAGCATGCACACATGAACTGCGGGTGAGAGAGAAAATAAAAGCACACAAGCTCTATGGAAAAATCAGATGCTCAAGACATATTCCTTAATGACTTTTATTAAAAACGTCAACAGAGGTTTGTGTGATATAAGAATTAGAGCGAATCATTAATTAAATGCATAGGCCTATTTTCTGTGGAGGAATTGATTTAAGGTAGCCTGCTATTTTTATCAGACGGAGAAAAAATAAAAAATAAATAAAAATATGTTGGGGAAAAAAAACGCCGTTCTTGAGAAGGATTCAGTCAGTGTTTTCGTTTTGTAATTTAGGTAAAAATATCTAGGGCAGGACTATTTATTTTATTCTTTTCATTTAGTTTAATCTTTATTTCTGTGCTGTTGGAAACTCTGCAGGTGCATGAAGTTCTGTTGTTATGTACTGTTGTTAATATGTTCGCATGTTAAAATAAATCAGTATTTTAAAATGCAATATTTAATGTGACAGACAAAATAAACATCAATTATTATTTTTTAATTAAATAATAATTTAATATTAATCTGACCGGTTAACGGTTAATATTCAGTTAATGAGCGGCGGCTGTCAGTGGGCAAAATGAACCCAAATGAGTATCCCTAATCACTACCCATACAGCTTTTGAACAACAGGAGCATACTTTATAATTTCAGGTCGAACAACCAAAGATAAGCATCAAAAATGTCCTACAGTGAGGTAAAGAAAAGATAAAGACAGAAAAATTGACAAGAAACACATTTGGGTGGATTAAAATAGCTGATTCTTGTTGCTCTATTACACACACACACAAAAAGGTCTCCTTCCTGAATGAGAGGACGAAACAGGAGAGGAAGGGCTGGAGGGGGCGTGCAGAGGTCAAACACACCCATATGTGAACTGTGGGTCATCAACTCTGACATGTTCTGTTTGAGTGTGCAATGACAACTCTTTTCTTCATGTTCCGCTTTGGTCTCTACAGCTTTTCCTTGCTGAAAGTGTGCGGAGGCTTGTTTTGCAGTGAGGTGAGACTCCATTAGCAGTGTGCTAAGAGTCAACAGCTGCAGTGACCACCTGAATGAGTTTTCCTCTTCTCTGCCCTTTCCAGGAAACCATTTATAGACAGCTCTTATTCTTATTAATTAGAAAAACTCAGAAAAATATGTATTTTCTAGTATTTTTTACAACACGTTTTCTATATTAACCTCAAATCACTGAATAGTTTTCTGGCAACAAACCACAACAACATGCTGATGAGAATATGATGGCATGAAGACGATCAAGTTTTTCATGTTGCAGACCCCATCAACCCTTTGCATTGTACTTTGCACACCAAAGGTATTTCTCCCTTGTGTGTTCCTAACTCATGTCTGACACAAAAATAATCATTGTTCAGACAAACAAAAAACAAAAGAGATTAAAACCTGTTCTTCCGAAGTAGATTCGTGCCAAAGTAAAAACCAGCTGATCAGGTTTTAAACATAAACGTTGTGTATTCTGCCTCCACTGAGGTCATTGTGTTCTTTAATGAAGTCCAAAGTGAAACGAAGTGAGAATAAGGTAAACTGATGCCCCATTAATGCTATTTCATCACTATGGCCCAATCCCAATTCTATTTTTGTACCCCTGCCTCTTCCCTTTGACCCTTGAAAATCAAGACAACGATATCATGTTATCATGACGATATAATGTAGCAATAAAATTGTAACTGTATTGAGCATATACACCTTGGCCATATTCATCTGTAAACACAAAATAAACAACATTAACATTATAGCAGACACTGTAAAAAGCTCATTCCCAGCCACTAGACTTTTCTGATAGGGGATTCGAGTGTCAGATGTGAAAGTATGTTGTAGGACTACTGTACAGGAGTAATTAATATGGATTATAGATAGCAAAATTTAACGTTTTTTTATTTTATCATTTTTTTTAAAGCATGATAGTAAAACGCGAACACTGTTATGAATACATTAAAACATATGCTTGTTTGTCGTTAAAATTCGTAATGACAAAAAAAATACTAATTTGTGCATCTCCTGACTTCCACGTGCAGCCATGATGACGTTGTAGATGGTGTATTCTGGGAAATTTTCTTAGCCTTTGGTTTCGAGTGTGGTCCTGAAAAATCTGTTTCAGGGGGTATCTAGCACTTCCCCTTAGGGAAGCCTTCAAGATAAGGAGAATTGGGGGTAAGGGCTAAGGGGTATATTGAGATTGGGCCTATGTCTGACAACACTATGTTTGGGTATATCATTTATGATTTTATTCACAAACAAATATAGTAAGTGACAACACTCTCATTGGTTCTTGCATCAACAAACATGTTTGAATTCTGTGTTTTCCCTGTCATTTAATCCATGTTCATATGTGAACAGAACCTTAAATAAAATCAGCATATGAAGAAATACTATCAGAAGACTGAGATTAAATACTTTGATTCATATGAATGAGTTTAACATGTTTTTATTGCTAACATACATATGCAAAAGCACTATAATAGGTCTAGTAGTTAATTTGTGACCAGACTCGGTCCTGGAGGGCCAGTGTCCTACAGAGTTTAGTTCCAACTCCCATTAGACACATCTGAACAGCTAAACAAGCTCTTGCTAGGTACACTAAACTTACTGGCAGTTGAATCAAGTTGGATCTAAACTCTTAAGACACTTGATGATCTAAGAGCATCAAAGGGAAATGGAAAATACTATAACTGTAATTAAGTCAACCTCAGGAGACCGCCACACATGTGTGCATGTTCAATGTGCGAGGAATGAAGAAATAAAGGCAAGAGAAGCAAAAAAACAAAATGAAAAATGTGAGGAAATGAACAAGGAAAAAATGAGAAACCACAATCATGAGTGGCAAGTGTACAGTAGCCTCATATGTTCACAAGTGTTGCACTTAACACGTGGTAGTATGGTTATTAATCTGTTAGACTTCTGTTACATGATTTTGCTACACTGATAAGTGTTTGCTGTGATGTAGGCTAACCCAACAATGAAACACATTCTCAGGCCCTTATATATTTATTACATATCTTGTTGAAAAACCGGTTTGGCTACAGAAAATGAAATCACCAGCATTGTTGAATGAATTCAGATTTATTTCAGAATTTCTAACAAGTGAAAGAGGAGATATGAAAAAGCAAGATCGCGACTCTCTATACAAACACACACCACCTCGATTGTGATATTTAAAGAACCAAGGAATTCTAAACAACATTATTATAATGTGGTGCAATTCCCTTTGCAGGATGTGCCAAGCTCATGTACACATGCGCACCAGACATGACTAAACATGCTCAACTACCTTCTTCCTCAAAGTCAAATAAAGTCTCTTAAACACAAACACACAAAACACACAGCTTGTGGCACACTCTCTATAGTCAAAACAGCACTATTTACCCTAAGGCAGCTTTAAGAGTTTGAGATTTCCAGATTTACAAACATGCATGTTACATGCTTGCTAAATAGAGTAGTTAGTAAGAGTACATGTCAAAGGACAAGAGGTAAGATGAAAGCGGAAAGAGATTAATGTGCAAGTGGGCCATCAGGAGCAAAGCAGAATCTAGCGTATCAACTGTGCTGTGTTTGAGTTTCCTGTGATTTTCATCTCTCTGACTACACGCTCTCCCATTTCATGGAGCCTCAGAGAGCCTGGTGTCACTTCTCAATATTTTCCTCCATGCTATCTCCTTGTTTGGCCTCCGTGTGTGAAACCTCTCTCCGCTCACGCACAGCTCACCCTCCCTTCTGCTCTTTCTGAATTATCCTCCCACACCGACCAATCCCTTACTCAGT
>NC_079441.1:57395930-57450930 GCF_903798145.1 Danio aesculapii
CCGTTTCAAATTGTAATGAAATCTGTGTTTTTGAAACAACCGAAGACAGCAGAGGTCAATGATTTATTTGAATCATTGAGCCTGACATGTTTACTGCTCCAAAATACTCTAAATATTTCTCAAAATAAAATATATTGTGTTCAAAGGGGGAAAAGTTTTAGTTTTTTACCCAGACGTATTAAAAGAACAGATTTTAGCGCAGTAATCATAATACCATGATATTTGTATCCAAGATTATCATGCGGTCAGAATCTCATACTGGCCCATGCCTAATTACATTTTTAAAATACTTTGGGACTTTTTAAAAATGTGGTAGGTTTATAGTATTAAATACTGTATATCATGAAGAAAAAAATGATAAATAGCCTACATTTTCCTTTTAGTGTCCCTAAAACAACATTCTAACATTAGCACAGTAATGCCACGAATCCAAACATGGTTTCATGAGCCATGATTATCATGGTTCTGATAATCAGGCCTGAATCATAGTGTTTATGATCGGCCAAATCTGATCTACAGATCAGCCTAGCAAGGGTTAAGCTCCATATGCGACACGAATAGTTAATGTCATGCTCTTACAAATAGTATCTTTAAAACAGACCGTTTTCTCCATTATAAACCAATATTTACACAACTCAAAAGTCCTTCCATGAAAGGAAAACAACAGCAAACATAAAACATAAGTCGAGTGTTTATCAACACGAGACCCAGAGCACAAGAAGTCGAAACTTGGAACAGCGCTGAACTCCAGCTCTGCCCTGGGTGTCAAATGTTTGACTAAACGACTTCAACGTGTAACTCAGATCAAGTATCACGCCACATAACAGTCACAGACAGACGAGATCTTCTTACCTCGTCCCATTTGATAAACTTGCTCCCCCGTTTGAGGACCTCATTGACAGACACCGGTTTGAGCTGCAACGCATGAACTCCCGGTTTCGCCCCGGCCATGGTTGCTGAATCGACGGGTGGCGACGCCTCAGCTTCTCGGTTGGAAGTTTCTGACCTTCAGTGTAATGACGGAACCAAAGCTTGACCCAACGCCTCGAGTCCGGCTGGGTCAACACACGCGGACGCAACTGTCACACATTCACGAGCGGGCGCACTTTAAGACTTTGGCGATTGTTTGTTCATCTAAGCGCTTATCACGGCAAGGGCTTGAATTGATATTTTCCTTCCTGTCCGTCCATCCGTTCAGTAATGATGAGATCCCAGCTCAGGAGAAACTTTCACTTGACGTTGGTCCCCGCTGGAATTTGCTCCTCTTTTCCTTCATGTTTTCTCCGAACTAAATGGGAGCGCGAGAAGAACAGGGAGAGAGAGGGAGAGAGCGACGGGGGGAGTAAGGAAGTGAAGGAAGAAAAAGTGAACAGACGAGGAAGTGTTTTTCTTTTCTTTTCTTCTGTCATTCCATTGTCATATTACTCTTTTAGAAGCATATTGCTGATAGGATGTATATCTAACATGAACAATCATAGCTTTCGCTTTTCTGTTGGACATGTTTTCCCCTCTATTTATGCGCCTTTTTCCTCTTTCCAAGAATGTTAAACACGGATCGCGCTGTGAGCCAATGCACTTGAATTCTTATGAATAAAAAAACTGCATACGCAATAAACAAAACACAACAATTATATATTATACCTACTCTTAATATGTGGGAATGTAATACAGAATTCCATTCCTCACACTTCTTTATAAAGTTAAAAAAAATTACTTAAGTTATAAAGACTTAATAATGACTTTGAGCCCTTTAATGTGATTAACCAGTGTTCTGAAATTTTGTGTAACAACACCAGGACAATTTTTTTTACTATATTATGCAGCATGTACAGTGCTTAGCATAATTGAGTAAAGCCTATTTTTAAAATGAATTTTCTCCATTTCTCAGTAAATATAGGCAATATTTTGGTGCATTTAAACAAAACCGATTTATTAAACAGATATATTTATTAAAATATTATTTTAGTCACCAAACATTTTTTGGAAATTGGAAAATAAAACAAATTCAAGCAAAATATATTACAACCTACAAAATTGCAACCAAAATTTTCCATGTTTTGCTTCTCTTGATTTTTCCCCTTTTTAATTTTTTTATTTAATGTTTTTCTATTACATAAACATTTGGGTGTACTAGCTTTTGGATCATTATCGTAAGTTATTTTGTTAGATAAGCTCCAGATTTTGCTTCAGTACTGACTAATCTAATGTAAATGCACAAATATAGTCTACTATTGTAAAGCTTCCTGTTAAAAATATTAATTTAAATAAAAGATAGATTTGTGAGCGGTGTACTCATATATGCTGAGCACTGTAAAAACCAAATGGCAGTAGCCCGTATCTCATTTAATGGTATTTATTCATTATATAGGCCTACTGGTAGGTCACAAAAACATGTCAAATGTTGTGAATGTGAAGTGTGTAACCACATACAGTCATTCAATTTTTTTTCACAAGTGAAACAATGAAAAACCTGGAATCAGTGGAGAGATTACCAAAGAAGGGTCAGTCTTGGTTACTCTGCTACACTCATGTTTGCTGCTTCTGTCCAGCTTTCAGTGTTGTGACAAAGAAGTGGACATTTTGAAAAAATGTAGGGAAATAGTATATTGATTTCCAGATAGGGATGGATTTTGAGTGGTGATGGTGGTGTTTGCAGATACAGCCTTTATTCTTTAGAAGCAATTTACACTGGTGGAAAAGAAACATGAAGTAACTGCCCACATGTCTGTAAGTTCATTATTAAAGATGTGAAAATTATTACTGAATACAAATTAAAGAGTGAACATGTACTCTTTATAAAAGATAGCCATGCTCCCAGTTTGAGTAAATCTATCATAAAATGAACAACTAAAAAAACCAACTTTAACACAGACAAGTTCAAATATTTTGAAAACAAAATGAGTCAGGTAAAATGGCATTCATGTCATCAGATATTCCTTCTCTGTGTGTTTTTGCTGCACATACAGTACTGGAAGTTTCCAGCTTGTCAGCACACATTAATACTGCCCCCTTACCTCCCTCTTCCTCTCAGCCTCATTCCTGAACAGGTGTCCTCTTCCCAGAAGAAAATATACTCCAGAGAAACTATATTCTCCCGAGAGCATCAGATTGAAGAAAAACAGTCCAACAGTGACCTTTCAAAGATGCACCTTGCAAATGTGCTCAACTTTTATTACTTTTTGGGACACCACACACACAGACACATATTTTCAATGTCAGGCCCAGGGCCTCTGCCCTCAATGTGTCTTACAACCCCGGCTGTGAAGAATGAGATTTGTAGACCCAGGAGGGCATGTAGCTTTGTAACGCTGAAACAGAAAGTTTGATGAAGAAAAATAACCACAGCAGAGAGAGAAAGATGGCAATATAAGGTCAGGAGAGGAGAGATAACTAAAACTTTGATAAGTAAGTGGTCCAGTCACTCTAATCAGAGACTATTTCTGACTGAAAGATAAGTACTCACAAAGACAAATTGTATTTTAGACAAGAGACAAGTTAGCATACTGTACACACATAACCTTATTCATAACTTATTTGATTAATACATGTGCCATTTAAAGATGCCATCTGAACTTTCTACAAAGTTTCTCCTTTATTCTTTGCTCACTGTTTTTCTCCCTGTTTTACCTAATGAGAAATCCCTGACACAGTCTACAGTAGCAGCAAAGGCTGATCACATTACTCTTTAGATAGCAGAAATGTGTGCCAAAAGCTCTGAAATCTCCTCAAAAGCTTCTTTGTTAAACCTCAGGCAGGGCTGACTCAAGGTCTTCTACAGACAAATAGTCCACTGTTGCCATCTAGCGTTGTGACATTCACTCTGAAATGGTGGTTGGGAAGAAAAGCGTGTTCCAAAGACAGGGACGTGCACTTTATTTGGATATAGGCTACTTATTTGTCAGATTCTTTCTTCCAAAGCGACTTGCATTACGGTTAAGGTACACATTTTTATCAGTGCTCGCTTTCCCTGGGAATTTTATAACCAACAAGAAGGCTATTGTTTGGTTTAAATGAAATAATAATAATAAAAAAAGATTCTCAATCAAGAGGCCAGGGAGGGATCGCGGGAGCCTATAGCTACAGAGATGTAAAATAATGTTCTAAAAATGTATATATATATACACACAAATAAGTGAAGAAAAAACTAAAATAAAAACCTAATATTTATCTTGGTCCAGTAAACAAAGAAGAAGGTCACGAAAGCCTGATTTTCACAAATTGTAATTAGAACAGCTATCTTATTAATGCATCGGTTTCCTCGTCATTCCTTCGGTTTCTCTCGGTTTCTCTCAATGGCCACAGCTGTGGACTTATCTCTCATCAAAATGGCGCTTTTGTTTCCTCTTTCCACCCATTATGGCATCCTCACTCGCTCTATTTCTCTCCATATTCTTATCTCACTGGCTCTCTGTTGTTATACCCCTAATATAGGTTGTTTTCAGTTTGCCAAACAGTCTCCTGCCAATGCTCTAAATTTATTGTTTGTTGTGAGGCAGCCATTCACTTTAGCCAGGTGGCAGTAGCACCACTGAGAAATGTCTAGTTGTTAATTCACACCAAGGAGATTTAATGTCTTTATTTTTTGTGTTGGTTTTGATTTTTCATATGTAGTAGTACGAATTTATTTTGCGGTTTGTAATTTAAAAAAAAAAGATTTATTTATTGGATTTTTACAATAGTTAACAAACAAAAGTAAAAAAAAAATAACATTACAAATAGAAAAAAAGTATATAACAGTGCAAAATTGATTAAAAGAATAAAAATAAACCACACTATAACCCTCATATTGTGCAACACACAGTATATGATGTGCATAAACAATATGATGTGCATTACATTTTCAAATTAAGCATATACTGTAAACAGGTCAGTACTGAAAGTTGCGGTTTGTAATTTGATCCCCGGTCAGTCCATGAATTTGATTTGAGAGCCACTACTCAGCAGTGGTGTAAAGTAACAAATTACAAATACTCAAATTACTTTAATTGAGTAGTTTTTCTCACACTGTAAAACCCAAAAAGTTAAGGTAACTCAAAACATTTGAGGAAACCGATTGCAACAAACCATTTAGGTTCAAAAACTAATCCTAATGACTACTGTGAACTTATTCCATTCGACTAAACAAAGCAATTTGAGCACAGTAAAACCCAATAAATGAAGATAACTCAAATCAACTAAGTACTGTAAAACCTAATAAGTTATTGCAACTCAAACTTGAGGAAACCGATTGCTACAAACCATTTGAATTAAAAAACTGAGTACTGTGAACTTACTCCATTTAAGTTGAAGTAATAAAGTATTTAATAACTCATTATATTTAACACTGAGTTCAAAACTCTTTTCAGATAAGTAGTATTAACTTTCAGTGAATTTTGAGTTAACTACACTCATTTCATTTGATAAAGTTGACTGTTGGGTTTTACAGTGCAGGAATTGAAATTTACTAAGTAGTTTTAAAGATGTGTACTTTTACTGTCCCTTGAGTACATTTTTAGTAGTTTTACTCCAATTTTCCTTCAACCTGCAATCACTATTTTTTTTTTAAATTTTCTATGGGGATGGTAGAAAAGTCAAAGTCAGAAAAATCAGTCTTGTGATTCCTGTCCAGTCAAATCGCACATAGAAAGTAATTTGCGTCATAATGAACAACCTCAAGACATGGGCACTATATTTATACTGCAAACTATTTGAAACCAATAAAAGTGTCCCAGACTGTAGACTGCATGTCACTGATGAGAAGATAAAGGATGTTTACTGTGTGATGACTGAATTTGCCAAATCTCCGTAAACAATAATTAAATGCAATACAGAATGTTACGTTTACACACACATGCAGAAATTGCATGTAAACGCATTAGCCTTTCACAGCGTAATACTCACTGCTACTTTGAGTATTATTTACAACAGATACTTTCACTCCACTTGCACTACATTTTTGGGCAAGTAATGATACTTTTACTTGAGTATGATTTTTCAGCTCTTTCCACCACTGCTGCTCAGCAGGATTTGTCAATGAAATATATAAAAATCTGACAATGAAATATGAATGAATTATAAATTATTTTCATGAATTTTTAAACTGTAAATCTGCAGTTAAGTATGTCAATAAATATAGAATTGTGATGGAAGCACAGATAGTTTATTACACAGTTATTTTACCTCATTGTGTTTGTCCAGTCCATAAAATGACTCATCTAATACATCCATATCACAAAATAAAAGGGTTTTAATTCAGGAGCCAGATCTGATGTGATTTGCTGTGTTCTTGGCCAGTCTGAATATAGTATTAAGTCATCTTAAGAGATTATCACAAGTTCACACATGAAATAGGAATAATTAATCAGATTTTTTTTTACTCACCCTACAAGTTTGTGTTTCATTCTGCTGTTGAACTCAAAAGAAGATATTACTGGAGGTCAATGGTTTTTGGTTTTACACTCTTCAAAATACCTTAATTTGTGTTCAATGGAAGAAAAACACTTAATCAGATTTACAAAACTATTTATGGGTGAACAATCCCATTAAACCTAGCTCTTCTATAGGAGTTCATAAAATAATACTTTGCGATCATAGCAGGATTGCAGCACAACACAAACAAATTTATCTCTCTAGATTAATTATAAAGACAGCAAATCAATAGTCAGCAATAATGTTTAATATTTAAATATTTGTGCATGTCTGAGTACAACAATACATGCAAGACTATATTGCAGCATGCAGTGGGTTTACTGAACTGTAAGATCCAGACATAGTTTTTTGAATAATTCATTGTCTTCATGCCACTTGTAAAACATCATTGTAGAGGCAGGAATGTTCCGTGGCCTCTATAATCAGCCTGCAGCATTCTAACAACATTCCCTTCTCATTTGTATTTTAATTATTATAATTTTTTTCTTGTTTGATTGTTTGTTGATAATTTATAGAAGAAATAGAATTTCCTTTGTTTATAAAGGTGCACTCAACTTTGGATGAATTTTAAATGCCATAACTGAATACTCACTTTCATACATGTTTATGGTAGAAAACTGTATGGTAATATGCTTTGTCCAGTTTATTCTTATTGTTAACTGACTGTTATTTGCTCTGCAAGCAAAATCCAACAGTCAATTTTATCAAATGAAATGAGTGTAGTTAACTCACAGTTGACTGAAAGTTAATTCTACTGATTTGAAAAGAGTTCCAAACTCAGTGTTGAAGGTAACGAGTTAATTAAATACCTCATTACTTCAACTTAAATGGAGTAAGTTCACAGTACTCATATAGATTAGTTTTTTTTAAACTCAAATGGTTTGTAGCAATACAGTACACAGTTGGTTTGAGGTCTCTTCATTTATTGGGTTTTACTCTGTTCAAATGTCTTCTGTTCAAATGGATTCGTTTTTGAACTTAAATGGTTTGTTGCAATCGGTTTCCTCAAACGGTTTGAGTTACCTTAACTTTTTGGGTTTTATAGTGTTGGATTCATTGAATACAACGAACTCTCAGACATTCATTCCAGTTCATTATTAATATCCATTAGTATTAGCTGTTCGTGTGACATCACTGGCAAATACCATGAGGGGGCGACCCTTTCCACATAGACTCAAGCAGCATTTTATAAAAGACAGATTTGTCTGGAGTATTGTGGCCTGCTCACACAATTAACGATAACTGTAAGAGTAATTATATTAGCATCCATACCAATGGACAACCGTGTTCTGTTTATTATGAGCATGCTGTGTTATGTCTTCTGACTCTAAATGTAACTCTGAGTAGACTGTCGGTAGACTCTGGTTTCCCGTTTATGGCTTCATAATTCCCCCCTACACTGAAAAAAGTATGTCTGCATAATTGTTGCAAAAAGTTTACAGTTGAAGTCAGAATTATTAAACCCCCTGAAGTATTAACCCCCCTGTTTATTTTTCCCCCAATTTCTGTTTAACAGATTTTTTCAACACATTTCTAAACATAGTTTTAATAACTCATTTCTAATAACTGATTTATTTTATCTTTGCCATGATGACAATAAATAATATTTTACTAGATAATTTTCAAGACACTTCTGTACAGCTTAAAGTGACATTTAAAGGCTTAACTGGGTTAATTAGGTTAACTAGGCAGGTTAGGGTAATTAGGCAAGTTATTGTATAATGATGGATTGTTCTGTAGAATATCTAAAAAATATATAGCTTAAAGGCCTAATAATACTGACCTTAAAATGGTTTAAAAAAAAATTAAAACTGCTTTTATTCTAGCCGAAATAAAACAAAAGACTTTCTTCAGAAGAAAAAATATTATCAGACATACTGTGAAAATTTCCTTGCTCTGTTAAACATTTTGGAAATATTTAAAAAAGAAAAAAAAATTCAAACAAGGGCTAATAATTCTGACTTCAACTGTATATGTGTTGAAGTTAATTAAACAAATTACATTTAGTAATGTTCAGCTTAATTTGTTTGTTTACATTCAGCCCAAATAAATTGTTTACAGCCACTTAACTTAAAAAAAGTCAATACAAGGAATCATTTTTGAATCTTTTTTTTTAGCAGTGCAAACATGTTGGTGTTTTATGAATATGGTGTATGAGGAACAAATCAGCAGGCATGCAATGATAAGGTAATACACTAAATATGTTGTATAAAGGGATAGTTCACACAAAAATGAAAATTATGTCATCATTTACCCTTCACTTGTTCAAAACCTATTTAAGTTACTTCTGTTGATCAAAAGAATTTTTTTTTAACAAAAGACGGAAACTCATAAAGGTTTGAAACCACATGGAGGAACAAAACTTTCATTTTTCAGTGAACTCCCTATAAGGACACTTCAATTGAAAAAGTATTTAAAAAAACATACCGTGTTTATGGAAATTAATGCATGTCCAACATAAGGGTTATATTTAGGAGCAGTGTGTGTCTATCTTAACACAAATAAAAAGTTATTTGCAAGTTTCTGTATCAGATCTGCCATGTAAAAAAAGTTTTTGTTCTCCTTCATAAGTTTCCTAATCAATAAAACAATAGGGTAAAATCTACTGATGAATAGGCTAGATAAAATAAAGCAGACCTAAAGTTCAAACATGTCACACGTAGATATGTCGCCATCAAAAAAAAACGTTTGTTTTTATTCCTCACTCATTTTAACATCACAGTTGAAATAACAGGATTATCTAGATGTATTTAGCCTGAAGTGAGGGTTGGGTGAACTTAGTCAGCGTTAGAGACAAGGGAGGGAGAGGGAGAGAGACTGACAGAGAGGGAGGGAGAGAAAGGACAGCCGTGGCTCAGAGGGGGTTACACACACATAATTCGTGTGAGGGAAGCAGAGTAGGAAGAGAGAGGAGGGGGAAAGGAAAGACAAAACAGAAGGGGGACACTGCGCTGTTTGTTTTCGACTTATTGCTTTAAATTGCAGAAAGTATCGGTTCTCTTTAAGTTAGAGGATAAATCATTGCAAACGGCTTCCATCTTTACTTAAGTTCTAGATAGAAGGTCACGAGGGGCACGCAGTTGTTTTAAGTGATCAGAGCGTTTGTTCCTGTTACTTTGTTAAGCAAAAGGAGACACGCGGCTTACAGTCCTGTAAGTGCTTTATAGCGACTCGACAGTTTGAGACAAGACTTAGCGTAACAGATAATCAAAAATAGAAGTAGTTTTATGTGACTTTATTCATATTATCAAGTAGTTGCCAGATGTCATTGAGTTCTGCGAGGAAGCTAGAATAACATCTCCATTAGTGGCCTATTTAAATCACATAGCTAAATAAACACGGGGAAGAAAACCCGATCTACTGTACCAGCCGGTTATTCACATCATTGCGGACTATGGCGGCGGTAACAAGTCCAGAATCGAGCCAACAAGCTCGCGTTTACTTCCAGACGCCCACCGGATCAACCGAAGAAACCGAGACCCCGGTCCGCAAGCAAGGACGGGTCACAGTGAAATATGACCGGAAAGAACTGAGAAAAAGACTTAATTTGGAAGAATGGATTATTGACCAGCTAACGGATCTATACGACTGCGAGGTAAGACTCGTTGATGGACGCTATGCTAAAATAAGTCCAGATGATTAGTTTTAGGTAGTTTATAAACTAAACAAAAACATCAACAGGTCTATTCAATATCTAATATGTATAGATAGACATTGCAATGTTCAGTTACAGCAGTCACCGTAATATTACAAGCAGAGGGGAGAATGTAATTGTGTTTAAGCGTCAATCTGCAACTGACCCACATTCTATATACAGACACTATAAGCGTTAAAGGGAGAGCGCATTACTTATTACGCTGTAGCCTTACTTTATATACCTTCGCGCAATCCCGGTGACGTCACGCAAAGTACGCCGAGTTCGCTGCTTAATAACTGTAAAGTTGAGGGACAAGGAGATTGACTACCAATTAAAGCATGAAATTAAGGGTGTTTCCCCTCGTAACTCAAGCACTGGAGTTTTAATTTATTAAAGAGATTCAATAAAGATTCATTAAGCGACACACCCTGCAAGCTACATTGTTAAACCACTAGGTTGACAAGCAAGCAAGCAAACAAACAAACAAACAAAAAATGTGTATGGCTAATACTAGGCCTAGCCTACATCACTACTATAAATCTCTACTTGCAGGATTCCTTAAAGTTATATTTGACCTACAGTATAAAGTTATTCATATGTGAAGTAGCTTAAGTCCTGTTGGCTACCATCAATGATTTGCTTAAATTTCATTGAGTTTACTTAAAGTTTTTGATCAGTGAAGTAGCTACTCTCCAGATATCTAGTACATGTAGGCCTAATGCATGACATAAATAGTTTTTGATCAGGAAAATTTCTGCTGTGTACAATGATTGGAAAAGCGTTCTTTAGATGTATTGCAGATTTGACTTTCAGATGTAAATAAACAAATAAAAAACAAACGCAAACTTTTGAAAACTGATGCATGACTATTCAAAATCATTATATGAAGAGTTCAGCTGCAAAAACTTCTTGCCATCTGAAATTTCCATCTAAAATGAACTTTTTTCTCAACCTCCTTTGTTTATGTTGAGAAATTTCAATTTAAAGGCCAGGAAAAGGACTTATTCTTTGCCATAAAAGCTATATTGCTGAACATACACACAGGAGCCTGATAAAAATGCTTATTTCAGAGGAACATTTCAAATGGCATTTAGTGTTTTTTACTTCTAAAGTCTTCATATATAGATTTTAGGCTGTATACTGTGGATACAGCTTGCGTTTCTGGAACACAATAAAAACATTATTCTGGACTAGCAGCATTTTCATTGTAAAATGCTGTTTAAAAATGAAAACACACTAGTGTAAATGGCTGTGTTTTTTTGTCAGTGTTAGTAAAAATACAAATGAGCACCAAAGACTATTTAAGAATATATTATAATGATACTTTTAAAAGCTTCTTTTACATGAAGTCAGAGAAGAGTAATGAGATTGACCATAAACCTATCTTTGGAAGGAACCTTCAGTGCCTTCATAAAAAAATGAACATGTGGTTTGGCATACTTCTCAAGTCTCCTATACCCTCCCATAGTCTATAAACAACACAGCTACATATAAATGTATACTTGCTTCCTCACACCATCCAAAACCCATGTCAGCATGTTAAATCCGCTTTTCCAATTTTTCTAGCTTTTAAGTAAACAATAATGCATGACGTGGCAATCCTTCAAGAGTCTTAATCCTTTTCATTTAAAACTACTTAAATTGTCAGAAGTGAGACCAGTTTTGGTGTGGAAGGAGTTGGCGTGGCATATTGCTATAGAAAGAAGCAATCAAGTTATTAAAATCTCACTTTCCACACATTGAGTGTTTGGTTTCCTGCATTTGAGTGTGTAGCATTTTAAAAGACTAGACGAAGAATTGCTTCAGTACTAATGTTACAGATGTGGCTTGGTTAAATAGCTGTGGATAATAAAAGGCTGGAGAAAACACAGTTACTAACTGGAAGGGTAAAACATGAGAGAACACAATAATTTTTTTAACTTAGTGAGTGTATGTTTTTATGGAATACTTGACTAGTGAATTACCGGAACAGAAACATTCTCATTTTATGATGATGAGTCATTTTAACACTGGGAACTATGGCACTTAAAAATCTTAAAACCTGAACTTAAAAAAAGAGGATGCTAAAATCAGGGGAGAAGTAAACAGACAATCATTGATGGAGACCAACACACGGTCTGTGAAAGAGTTGGAGTCACTGAGGTATAGAGAGGGACAGCTGTGGCTTTGGCCAGTAGCACAAGGATGGCCTTGAGAGGAAAGAAGAAGAAAAAACTCATTAACAATCAAACAGTGTATTTCACTTTGCTACACACAAGTTCATTTTAGCACATGCTGTCTAAGCTTATGATTGTATCAAATTTTGTTTTTCTGATTAGTTGCTGAAGCTTATATCACGGCATACGGTATTATCCCAATATTGAACTAAATTGCAAAAAAAGTTACTTTAACGGGTATAATAAATTTTTTTATTTCAAACAAATTAATTGCAAGAAGATTATAAAGATTTAATAAAATGATTATCACTTTTAATCAGTTTTTAACATGTTATTACGCATTAAGCATGCTCATAATCACAATATATTAAATTGTTGAATAACAGCACGTCTAATGCTGTCACATATAATTTCAAAGTAAGTCTTTTATTTGGACTTTAGGTATAAATGACATCTGTACATATGAACAGTGTATGACCTTGCTAAAATACAAGGGCTTGTATTTGTTTCTAGGGTCGGTCCAATAAATAATATCATATTGAATCATATTAAGCTCTGGTCATTTTTACACTATATGGATTAATCTACTTGCCAGTCACACAGCAGACATATGCAACAACAGCCAATCTGCATGCTTTTAGGGCCGGGACACACCAAGCCGACAAGTAACATCTAGCACCATTGAAAACCAACTGTTTTCGCCTTGTGTTGGATTGCGTCTGGACCAAAAGCTGCTTGTGAACACACCAAATGGACAAAAGCCAACAAAAACAAAAGCCACGTTCTGTACCTGCACAAGAGGACATAGCTGCGTCCCAAATGGCCCACTCTACGCTACGCACTTAACCACTAATGGCTCATTTCTACTGAGTGGTACAGTATGGTTCGGTATGCTTTTATGGGCGTTTTCACTGTCAAAAGGTACCAAAAAGCGAACTAAACTGTACCACTTTTTGGGGACCCTTTCGGAAGGATACCTATGCACAACAAAAGGGTACCAAAAGGTGGAGCTAGACGCACAGTTGAACGCTATTGGTTTACAGAGATGCAAAAATAATTTGCGCCAGACCACACACCACACACCAGCTACTATATACATATAATAACGAGCCATGGTTGCCCCGATGAACCTTGTCGTCATCTTGATAAACAGCCACAAAGCCAAGAAGAAGAGCAGAATGTACCCTGAACCCCGTAGTTGTTTACAAGGCCGTCTAAAGCGCAGTTTCACTTTCTTGCCTATGCTTGCTGTGTGTCTATATTTGAAATGATAAACTTCTTAAGCTGATGATAATAACGTGCACATGATTATTGAAGTGCTTCTGACATCCGATCCTCTCAGAAACAGACAAACGCGAGAGTGAATCATGAAAAACCAAAGGAGAAGCTAAAAAAAAATAAAGGAAATGATTCTTTCAGCAACCTAAAACATGAACAAACTGAAATGTTTAACTATTATCATCACCATTGGTACCCTTTTGGCAGTGGAAATGCAAGCTTGATAAAGGTGACCCGTTCCGACCCGTACTGTATCGTACTGTACCACTCAGTGGAAACGGGCCATATGTATTGATACACTTACACACTCAACAGCATAGTATATGAATGTATTATTGTCCCAAATGGAACACGAATGCTTTTTGCTAAGCGGAAATTCAAACTGTTTGATGGTTGCCAAATTAGCGAAACAAATGACCAAACTACCAAATAATACCTGCCATGAGTATAACCGCATTGACCATCAGGAGGTGTTATAATCACTAATAGGAAAATTTTGCTTTCACAATCCAAAATAAATCAATTCAACATCAGTGCCCAAAAGCTCCGCTCCTTTCGCTACATGTGCAAAGCAGCAGCTGTTGAGAGCGTGAAGTGTCCGACATTAGACCCTTAATATTAACGGTTGAATAAGTGCATCATCCAGGTATTTAAAGTGCACTTACTCTTTTTAGAGTTTTCAGTGTGAATACAGAACTTACGCTATTTATACTACAAAATGGCGTAGAATATGGAATAAGTATGCAATTTGGGATGCACCTCATGTCTTTCTGCTTCGTGGGGGGCAATAGTCTGTTTCGAACTTCCGAAATGCACAGGCAAATTGAAAACAATGTAGCATTTAGTACCATTATGACAGCAATTTTCACTCACTACGGAGGGATTCATTCTGGCAAATATGCCTGATGATCTAATAATCCATATTTTTTGCAAATATTTAAAAAATGTAACGTGGGTTGTTTTTCTACTATGAGCTGAATGGATGTAGTAAGTAGGTGTTTCATTCAGAAGGATGGGAAAAAAGGATTTGGGGAGAGTTATTACAACCTAACAGCCTCCTCCTCCTCACCATTTCTGTTTGTTGTCAACACTGACAGTTGGAGGGATGTGGTTAAATATTTCAACCACACCCATTTCGTAATATATACGTAATCTGACAATTACTTGAAAACAAACAGGAAGTGCTTTCACAGATTTCAAATAAAGATTAGAAGGGCAAACCATTTTTTTGGTCATAATGACATGCACAGATGAATTGTTCACCACAAAACTAGCAATGTGAGTAAACAAAATCATAGGGTTAGTTTTGATTTCTTGGGGACTTTAATGCCAGACACTACGGAAAGACTAGTTTTCTTGGCAAAAGAAACTGTAAAAGTTTTACAAATTGCATGCACTTGTTAGTTTTATACTTTTGTTTGTACATACACATATCACCCTGCAGCCCAAGACCAGTTACTAAGCTGAAACTAACTAGCTAAGCAGGGCTGAGCCTGGTCAGTGCCTGGATTGGAGACCACATGGGAAAACTAGGTTGCTGTTGAAAGTAGAGTTAGAGAGGCCAGCAGGGAGTGCTTAACCTGTGATCTGCGTGAGTCCTAATGCCCCAATAAAAGTGAACACTATACTGTCAGTGGGTGTCGTTTTATGGATGAGATGGTAAACCAAGGTCCTGACTCTTTGTGGTCATTAAAAATCCCATGGCACTTCTCGGAAAGAGTAGGGGTGTAATCCCGGTGTCCTGGCCAAAATCCTTCAATCGGCCCTTAGCCGTCATGGCCTCCTAATCATCTCTATCCACTAAATTGACTCTATCACTGTCTCACCACTCCACCTATAGATGGTGTGTGGTGAGTGCACTGGCGCCATTGTCCTGTGGTTTCCGTCGCATCATCCAAGTGGATGCTGCACACTAGTGGTGGTGTGGAGAGACCCCTCACCCTCATGATTGTGAAGCGCTTTGGGTGTATGGCCGTACACAATAAATGCTCTATATAAATACACATTTCGTGCTTGCTTACAGTTGATGTTTGTGATAGTTTTATGTTTATATTTTTAACATTTACTCTAATTTACCTTTTCGTGTCACAACTTTTAGTTAAAAAAAATTAAAAAAGTAAAAAAAAATAATAAATAAATAAATATCTTTAAAAATGGGAGCAGGTATGGGTGTTTCGCAGTGCTGAGTTGCAGCTGGAAGGGCATCCGCTGCATAAAACATATGCCAGTGTAATTCAGCTGTTCATTCCGCTGTGGTGACCCCTGCTTAATTAGGGACTAAGCCAAAGGAAAATGTATGAATGAATATTCTTTAAAATGTAATTAATCAACAGTCAAACTAAGAGAATGTATTTGACATATTGCCCAGCCCCACTTGTTTCCTACTGGTTCATTCACTTTGCAATGAATCAGCAAATTTCTGCTAGGCACATAAAAAGGGGCAAATGCATGAAAGAAAATGAGAATGAAGGATCTTCTGACAGGCTTAGGAGGAGAAGGAGAGGCATAATTGCAGTTTCTAGGATCATTGGGTTGATGTCGCATAATGGTGACTGCTAAGCCGTGACTCATGACCGAAGGAAATGCCAGTGACAGGCGAAACTGCAGGAAGTATGTGCATATGTTGTGACTGTCTGATGTTTTAAGAAGCCAGTAAAGATCACAACCGTCTCGTGACCTCAGCTTTGGAGCAGTCCTTCTGTGTGTGTGTGCAGTGATAAACACTGGCAGGATGTTGAGCTGCTGTATATGGGATCGATGTTGCTTTGTGTGAAGTTCTCTTATCTCCTTCCTTCCTCACACTCACTCAGAGCTTATTTGAATACTTCAGTTCCTCACCTTCTCATCTCTGTCGAGCACATCCCCCTTCTGTTTGCACCTGTGTGTGTGTGTATCTTTGTGTGTAGGGGAAAGAACAGGTTTAGGCATGTCTTATGTCAGAATGCACATTTAAATAAGCAGCTTTGCATGTCTGTTAGAGATTTGCAAAGGCAATATGCATGCTTAACATTCAAAGATTTGTCAACGATTCGATTATTTTTTTATTTTAAAGAATACTTTTAATTCACAAAGATGCAATAAATTGATCAATTTGTTCTTGACCACCAAATCTGCATATAGATGATCTCTGAAGGGTAAAGAAAATTTCAGATATTGCATCACAGGAATACATTTAAATACTATTTAAAAAACTTATAATCTATATTAAAATATATTAAAATACAAAATATATTTTAAATCTTTTATTTTTTTTTAATTAGATTTTTCAAAATTAGTTGTATGTACACAGTACTGAGTAGAACATGAACAGTATACATTATTTTAGGGGGAAAAAGGAGAAAATAGAAAAGAAAAATAAATAAATAGAAATTGTAAGATAAAAAAATAAAAAATAAAATAAAACTAAATAAATGAAATTAAAAACAGCAGTGTGGTGTAATTCAAAACAATATTACAATATTGTGGTGTGTACAATTAAGGATACATAGTAGAATTATAATCAATGCCAAGACAGTTCAAAGAAGTTTCCCACATTTTCTGGAATGATTTGGATTTACCTTTTAATATATGCCCAATTTTTTCCATCACTATAGTTTCTTTAATTAGGATTATCCAGTCCTTGACAAGAGGGGGTTCTGTCCCGACCCATTTATTCATAATTATTTTCCTCCCCAGCATCAGCAGAGATTTGAAGACATCTGAATGTTCCAAAAAAGAGAAGGGCAGAATACCTAGGTTACCTACATTAATGGGGAGGCTGTAACCTTCTGTTTATGTATTATGGACAGTTTGTCACGAATGTCATTCCAAAAATCAGCAATCAAAGAACATTCCCACAGACAATGAAAAAAACATGCCGATACTATTATTGCATTTTGGACATTGAGGTGAGGCAGTGTTATTTATTATACTATATTTATTTGGGGATATATAGGCTCTATGTACAATATTAAATTGCATTTCTTTAAATCTGTTGCAGACTGAAATATTCAAGGGTAGTCTGATAATATCTTCCCACACATTTTCATCAATGTCACATTTTAAGTTCTTACTCCATGACTTCTGCAATGAAATCAGATTGTCTGCTTTATACTGGTTTATCGTGGAGTAAAATTTGGATATAAAGTGCTTAACTTCAGTATTCTTAAGAAAGAATTTATCCAAAAAGAAATCAGAGCTATTCAAGGTAAGACTGCCGTGTCTAGTATGAACGAAATGTCTTATCTGCTAGTATTTAAAGAAATCGTTTTTAGGTATATTATGCTTTAGATGCAGCTCCTCGAAGGACATAAAAATATCCTTATGAAAGAGATCATATATCTTGTATATTCCCAAATTAATCCAGCTACCAAATAGAATAGGCAGGTTCTGATTGTACTTAAGCGATCTTCTGATCTGCGACCATGTTTTGATAGTTCTGTTAATAAGCGGGTTTTCTTTTGCCTTGTCAGGAATTTGGGTTTTCTGGTCAAGTAAGTTAATCAAAGAAACTGGGTTACAAAACTCTTGTTCAATATCAACCCACAAAGCATCTTCAGATTTATGTATCCAGTCTAGAATGATCCTAGCCTGTATTGCCCATATATAATATTTGAAATTTGGTAGAGAGCATCCTCCTTTATCATTGTGAAATTGTAAAGTTTGTAATTTTACTTTAGGTCACTTACCGGCCCAAATAAATTTAGACATTGAACATTGTAAGGTCTTCTTTGATACGCAATATTGATGCTTTAATATTGGCATCATAAAGATGTGAAAGTTTGGGTGTGATACGAATACCCAAGTATGTGATACCACTAGGGGACCATTTGAATGGTTTGATAAAATTGGGCTCTGATACGTCTAATGACCCTAGCGGCATTATTTCTGATTTATAAAAATTTACTTTATATCCGGAAATAACTTCAAATTGCTTAGTCAAATCAGTTAATTCAGGTAATGATCTTTGTGGGTTAGTTATTGTCCTCGTAAAGCAGTATCTTATGTTGTCTATTGCCAATAGTTACACCATAGATTTCTGGATTGTTTCGAATGTAAATTGCCAGGGGCTCGATCGCTATGGCAATTAGTAGGGGGGACAAGGGACAACCCTGACGGGTTCCCCTATGTAGTACAAACGAGTCAGAAAGAACGCCGTTAGTTAATACAGCAGCTTTGGGTGATGTATTGAGCAATCGGACCCATTTTATACATTTTTCGTCAATACCAAATCTAGACATAACATCAAACATATAACTCCACTCCACCCTATCGAATGCTTTTTCCGCATCCATCGATACTAAGATTCCAGATATAAGATTATTTTAAATCTTTAAAAAATAAGTTTAATAATATTTCAGTTTTTACTGCATGTATGATGATTCCTTTTTGAAAGCATTTAAAAAACATCCAAATGATAATAGTTTACATTCTTAAGTAGCAAAATAATTTCCCCATATATTACCTGCCAATATTTTTCATGAATATGGCCAAACCTTTCACTTTTTATGTTTTAATAATTCACGTCGTAGTTTGTCATGTAGTAATGACACAGATTTACTTTTGTTGTGTTGTTTATTTTCTTTTATTTTGATTCATTTGGTTTTTAGCTGTTCATTAACTTTCACTTTAGATCAATCTAAAGTGTGTATAAATAAATATACAAAATGAAACCTGAAACATTAAATATCAAGTCAAATTAATAGTATAAAGACATCAGTTTAATCAAAATAAACATTCTCAAAAGTATGGGCTTTTTAATTCTTAGTGCAAATGTGAATTTGGTTGCTGCTCATAGTCCCAATTTGTTTTATTCAGCATACTATCACTTACATAACTGTGTGTTTACACACTCTTTAAAAAATATGAATTGTAATTATGGCAGAGGTGAGTTTACACATTACAGTAGCACTTATAGTAGCCATTTGCCTCTTTTCTCTGTAACCATATGAGATAGCACATCTTAAATGATTGCAACAAAATCATTTTGTGTCATCTCTAGTAAATGATCTGCGTTTATGATGATGCTCTTTTCTGGAAAAGTGAACCACAAACCATTTTAAATGTTTCAGGTAGACAGAGAGAAACATATTGATCTCAACAGTCAAGAGTCAAAGGATATTTTTAGTTCTTGGCTATTTCGTTTGTCATTCAGTGATCCTTATGTAAAAGGCTCTGATCTGGCTGGAAATAGCCTTCACTTCTGCACACAAGCTGAGGATGAACTAAGTTAACTTCTCAGACAGACTGTCTGGCTCTTTAGCATGCTTATAATCTGGTTAAGTCATTCTGTGGCACTGAAGGTACTATAGATTGAAGCAAAGGGCCGTAATGCACTTTTAATTTGAGATTTAGTGTTAGATAGCAGTCGTATAGTGAATAGTTAGAGTATGAGAATAGTTCATTGAGGTGTGTAGATATTCCTAGATATAAAAAATAAAAATAAAATAATAAATAACAAATATGAAATAAGATCTTTTAAAAGGCATAGTTAATCCCCAAATATGAAAATTCACTCACAGTTTACTTAACATTTAAATGTGGCATATTCTGCATTGATTCAATATTTAAAAAAAAACTAAGTAAAATTTTCCAGAAACAGTTTTTAGATGCTCATTTATTACCCCATGAAGTAACCCTAGAATCAAAAATTTCTTATTGACCATATTTGGCACATTTGTGAATATTAATCAGTTCTGCTCTGATGCACAGCTCTCAGTGCTCTCTCTATTTCTCTCTCCCTCTTTCTCTCAACAAAAATGCAAAAGAAACTGACAGAGATTTGTTATTTTGTGTTTAAAGCTATAATGTAAATGTAAAAATTGCCAAGAATAGGTTTTATAAAGTGCATTGCTATTCTTTCACTCTAGAGATATCAGTAAGAGCAGAATGATAAGATTCAATGTTTAAACATGCAGTAAACACATACTTAGCAGTCTACATGTGTTTGTCACCTCAAATTACAATTGTACAAATTTCACAATAAACATGATAAATTAACAAAGATACAATTAAATATACTTATTTCCTCTTTGGGGTTGGGCTGAATAAATGTATAATCTGTATATCCTGCATTTTGCCTTCTGATGAGCTCTAAAGTGAAGGCTGTGGTAGTTGTTGCTTAGTAATGCAAAGAAAACAAATTGTTGCTGCATATCCCACATACACATGGATAGATATCGTACATACACATATCGTACATACACACACATACATAAGATTAATATAACCTCAAAAATAAGAGAGGATAATTATCATTTTAGGTGGCGTCTTCTCACAGCAAGGAGGTCGCTGGTTTAAGTCCCGGCTGGGTCAGTTGCCATTTCTGTGTGGAGTTTGCATGTTCTCCCGGTGTTGGCGTGAGTTTCCTCCGGGGGCTCCAGTCCCCTTCACAGTCCAAACACATGCACTATAGGTGAATTGAATAAACTAAATTGTTCGTAGTGTATGTGTGTGAATGAGTTTATGGGTGTTTCCCAGTGATGGGTTGCAGCTAGAAGGGCATACACTGTGTAAAACATATACTGCATAAGTTGGCAGTTCATTCTGCTGTGGCGACCCTTGATTAATATAGGGACTAAGCTGAAAAGAAAATGAATAAATGAATGAATTAACGTTTTACTATGGAAGATTATAAAAAAAAAAACGTAAAAAGGTTTAAATTGAAACAAGTGGAGGGTGAGTAAATCATGACATACTTTTAATTTTTGTGTAAACTAACCTTTTAAACAGGGTCGTTTCTAGATTTTTGGCACCGTAGATGAGGTAGATGAGTAGATGAGACTTTTGTTACCTACTCCCATGTAATCCTCCATCTGAATGTTGCTTTCCTTCAGTTTAATCGCTGCTTCATCAGAGGTTGCCTATTCAAAATTTTCCCCCAAATGTGATTAATTTGTGACCATGTGACCATTTATATTGTATTGTAAAAGAGTTGTAGATAACAATGTTTTACTTAATTGTGTGTATGTGTGTGTTTATAAACCAACACAAACAAAAATGGGTCAGCATTTTTAAAGTTTAGAACATTTTGAGCATCCACCTCCCATGTTGCCTTATGTTTGCTTTATGAGAAAACATGATTCATAAAGGCAGCAACAACAAAGCTCCAGAAATATACATTTATTAACTTAAAAAGTGTATGACGTTTTAAGCACAATAGCTCTTCATCAGACCATATTGATCTCAGCAATTTTATACATACTCTTTTATACACCTCTGGATCACATGATCTCGCACATTATCTTTCTTTAAAAAAAAAAAAAAAACATTAACAATAACAAATGTAGGATTTAACTAGTACAATTAAAGTTATTTGTGTCCTTCTCAAAAACTGTTCTCGAGTCAGCCTTCGGCGCCTAGACTGCAGCTCTGCACAAGAAGTTTGGCCAGAGGAGAAATGGTCGTGCCCAACTAAGCCTGGTTTCTCTCAAAGTTTTTTTTTCCTTCACTTTCGTCAATTGGCGAAATTTGTTACTTGCCACTGTCACCCCTGGCTTGCTTGGTTTGGGACTTGTGGAGCTGCGCATCGATGGATTTGCTCTTCAGTGTTTGAACTCTCAGCATTGAAAATTAAACCACACTGAACTGAACTAAACTGAACTTCGACTCTAAAAACTGGACTGACACTGTTTACACTTACTAGAACTTATTTGTTAAGCAGTTTTGACACAATCTACATTGTAAAAGCGCTGTAGAAATAAAGAAATAAATGAAGATGAGAAAGTTAGATTATTTTCTCCACAATTGTTGATAAAAACTACTCCTGTTGTAAGAGTAGACTTTCTATAGTTAACTTTTTTATTCATCTCATATGCAGTGGGTTTAGAGATCTAGGGCATCTAAGACTTATTGACACTGTACTTCTTATCAAGTAAAACAAAAATATGTCTCTCTGTCAGATTATATCCTATCTTAAACCTATTTAGAGCTGTCCCCTCACTGACAACACCTCTACAGGGCAGCGCCTGGAATCCACCTGTGACATTACAAGCCATATTAGGTCAAAGATTATGGTCACAGCAATATATACTCTTCAGTCCTTTAATGATACTGAAATACTTTCATTAGTCTAAAGGGCTTTGTGAAAATGACCACTAGAAACTTAAAACAAAAACTAGATTGCTATTAAAACCTCTTGTTAATAGAATTGTCCTGTTCTGAAAAGACTTTGTAGATTTTTGAAACTGGACCTCCGGGTATTTATGAATAGAAATTGTCATGCACAGACATGCACACACCTGCAGGTGCCCAGACTGAATATCCCACCATTGCTCCAATCTAGGCAATATGGAGAGCACTTGCCTGTTTTATTCCGCTCCAGAAACGACAGACTAGAGAGGCTAGCAGGTCTTGCCCTCTTGGTGTTTCTCTTTATCACCTCTTTTTCTCATTCCTTCTCCAACATGTTATGCCTAAATAAAGAAAAAACAGAGTCAGATTCATCAAGACTACAGAACATGGCACTTTCTCCTCTATATTTACTTTTTGCACAGTCCTGTTATGCTTTTATATCTCATATCAGAGATGCATTCTGTTATTATCTAACACAGCAATTTACATATTTCAGTATTTTAACAACATTTCTGCATGATCATTGTTTCTGATGTTGCTTAATGGTCATTTAACTGGCTGAAAAATCAATAAAATATCTAACTTCTATAAATTCTTTTAACATGTTTAATAGGTGCTTTCTGATTAAACAACATGCTTATTTCGATCAAACAATAGTGTTTATAGGGATGGCCAAAGTTGGCCCATGATTACCTTTGAGTTGGCTCTCCATCCCATCTAAGAAGAGAGGGAGAATGATGGGGATGGTTTCCAGATTGTCAATTCAAATTCAATGTAACCCTTCATTTGTTTGTTTGTTTGTTTGTTTGTTCGTTTGTTTTACTGTTAAAAGTTAACTGAAATAAAATATTTCCATTAAATGGTGTAAATTAAATCAGATTTTGTGTAAATGTACAAGCCATGTCAATTCAATTTAATTCAATTCACCTTTATTTGTATAGCGCTTATACAATGTAGATTGTGTCAAAGCAGCTTCACATAAAAGGTAACAGTAAATAGGAACAGTGTAGTTCAGTTTGTAGTGTTTAAGTTCAGTTCAGTTTAGCTCAGTTCAGTGTGGTTTAATAATCACTACTGAGAGTCCAAATACTGAAGAGCAAATCCAACGATGCGCAGCTCTACAGATCCCGAACCATGCAAGCCAGTGGCGACAGCGGAGAGGGAAAAAAAACTTCACTAATGGCGGAAGTGAAGAAAAAAAAAAACCTTGAGAGAAACCAGGCTCAGTTGGGCACGACCATTTTAATTTCTCCGCTGGCCAAACCTCTTGTGCAGAGCTGCAGTCTCAGTGGCGGAGGCTGGAAGCTGGCCTCAGCGAAGACTCGTCTGTCTCTGGAGCGTCACAGGAATCAGTCTCATGTTCTCCACTCTTCCATGACCATCACAGTAGCTGCTCAGGATTCGTCCAGGTCCAGGATATAAAAAACCTTGGGATCATCTCGTCGTTGGTCTTGGATCGAATCAGTGACTCTGCATAGTCTGAGGGCCTCGGGAAGAGTATCCCCAGGTGGAAATGGAGAATAAAGAAAATAATTAGCGTAGCTGATGTTCACAGTGTATATCAACAAGATGCATAACCTGTGTGGAAGCCCCCTAAGTGGTGCACTAAGTGTATGCTTTACTGAACAGATAGGTCTTTAATCTAGTTTTGAATTGGGAGAGTGTGTCTGAGCCTCGGACGTTATCAGGAAGGATATTCCAGAGTTTAGGAGCTATAAATGAGAAGGCTCGACCTCCTTTACTCGACTTTGCTATTCTAGGTACTACTAGAAGCCCTGAGTTTTGAGACCTTAAAGAGCGAGTTGGATTGTAGTGAGACAGAAGATTGGTTAGATAAACAGAAGCTAGATTATTTAAAGCTTTATATGTAAGAAGCAATATTTTAAATTCAATACGAAACTTAACAGGCAGCCAGTGTAAGGAGGATAAAATTGGGGTGATGTGATCAAATTTTCTAGACCTGGTAAGAACTCTGGCAGCTGCATTTTGTACTAATTGAAGTTTGTTAATAGAGGATGCTGGCAAACAGAGCATTACAGTAGTCCAGCCTAGAAGTCATAAAAGCATGGACTAGCTTTTCTGCATCTGAGATGGATAGCATACTTCGTAACTTAGCGATATTTCTCAGATGAAAGAAAGCAGTTTTTGTGACATGGGATATATGATTTTTAAAAGTTAAATTGCTGTCTAATATGACACCCAGATCTTTTATAGTAGAGCTAACGCTAACTTTGTATCCCTCTAATTGTAGGTCGAGTTGTGAGATCTGCTGTGTACAGGATTTAGGCCCAATAAGTAATAATTCTGTTTTGTCTGAGTTTAAGAGAAGATAATTGTTGGTCATCCAGTCTTTAGCATCTTTAATACACTCAGTTAGCTTGGACAGATTAGACTTCTCGTCAGGTTTAGTTGAGATATATAATTGAGTATCATCTGCATAGCAGTGAAAGCTGATCCCATGTCTTCTAATGATGTCTCCCAGGGGTAGCATGTATATTGTAAACAGCAAAGGGCCTAAAACTGATCCTTGAGGCACCCCGTATTTTACTGGGCTGATTTGTGAAGGCTGTCCATTAATATTCACAAACTGGTAACGGTCAGATAAGTATGACTTAAACCATTGTAGGGCATGTCCCTGGACACCTGTAGACTTTAAGCGATTAATAAGGATACCATGGTCAATGGTGTCAAATGCCGCACTAAGATCGAGTAGAACTAATAGCGAGATGCACCCTTGGTCAGCAGCTAAGAGTAAATCGTTGGTTATTTTCACTAATGCAGTTTCTGTACTGTGATGAGCTCTGAAACCTGACTGAAACACTTCAAAAACATTGTTGGTCTGCAGAAAGGAGCATAATTGAGCAGAAACAACTTTTTCTAGTATTTTAGATATAAATGGAAGGTTTGAAATAGGCCTATAATTAGCTAAGTTGCTGGGTTCCAGTTGTGGTTTCTTAATAATAGGTTTAATAACAGCTAACTTGTAAGGATTTGGAACATGGCCTAAAGATAAAGAAGAGTTGATAATGTTAAGAAGAGGTTCTCCTATAACAGGTAGCAATTCTTTCAGTAACTTTGTTGGAATTGGGTCCAATATACACGTAGCTGATTTAGAGCTATTTATAATTTTGTCTAGCTCTTCCTGTTCTATGATTTTAAAGCACTGTAGGTTATTTAGATTCAGAGGCGTGTTTACTGGATCTGAAGTATAAGGTGGTGCAGAAAGTTTAATATCTCCTATTTTCTGTCTAAAGCCTTCTATTTTATCACTGAAAAAATTCATGAAGTCATCACTACTAATTTGCGGAGGAACGTTTTGTTCCAAAGATGACAGATTATTTGTTAATTTAGCAATGGTGTTAAATAAGAATGTAGGATTGTTATGATTATTTTCTATCAGTTTGCGAAGGTGCTCAGCCCTGGCAGATTTTAAAGCCCTCCTATAGCTGGACATACTGTCTTTGTATGCAATTCTAAAGACTTCTAAATTAGTTTTTTTCCATTTACGTTCCAGGGCACGGGTTGCTGTTTTGAGAGCGCGGGTATGACTATTATACCACGGTGTAGTTTTATTCTCTCTAGCCTTTTTTAGTTTGATGGGTGCCACAGTATTTAAAGTGCTAGTAAAGATGGCATCCATACTGCTGGTTACTACATCGAGGTCATTTGCGTTTGCGGGTGCATTTCGAAGTAGAGAAAGATCAGGTAAGTTATTTATAAATTCATCTTTAGTGGATGGAACAATAGTTCTACTAGGGTGATATATTGGAGCGGATCTGCTAATTTCAGGTAAACACAGCTTATATAGTAAGAGGTAGTGGTCTGTAATATCATCACTTTGTGGTATGATGTCTACATCAATGACCTCAATTCCATAAGACAGAATTAGATCTAGTGTATGCTTTAGGCGATGGGTTGGACCAATAACATTTTGCTTTATTCCTAGTGAGACCAGCAAGTCCATAAACGCGAGCCCTAATGTGTCGTTAGCGTCATCTATGTGGATGTTAAAGTCTCCTACAATTAGTATTTTATCAGTTTTAACTAGTAAGTCAGAGATAAAATCAGAAAACTCTTTTAGAAAATTGACATAGGGTCCTGGGGGTCTATATATGGTGATTAGAGTGAGAGATAACATAGGTTTTTGCATAGTGTTTGGAAGGACAACATTAAGCGCTAACACTTCAAAGGAGCTAAACATAAGTCCGTTTCTCTGATTAACATTAAGAATATCACTAAAGATTGACGCGACTCCACCACCACGACCAGTTTGACGAGCCTCATGTTTATATAAGAATCCTGGAGGAGTTGCCTCATTTAAACTAATATAGTCATTTTGTTTCAGCCAGGTTTCAGTGAGACAGAGTGCATTAAGATTGTTATCTGTTATTATTTCATTTATGATAAGTGCTTTAGGTGCTAGTGACCTGATGTTTAGGAGACCAAGCTTCATGAAATTTGTATTTTCACTTTTTAGTGTTTTTTCTGGTTTAATTCTTAATAGATTATTTCTGGAGCACACAGTACGTTTGTTTCTTGATCTAATAATACGAGGAACAGACACAGTCTCTATGGGGTTAGCTAGGTATGCATTACTGTTATTTATGTGGGACGAATAGGAGTCTGTGTGGCTAAATTGTGAATTTTGTGAATTTTTACTTACTAGTCAGATAGAGCGAAGTATTCTGGTGATGTTGTCCGACAGGAGTTCAGCTCCAGCTCGACTGGGGTGCAGCCCGTCAGCGCGGAAAAGCCTAGGACGCTCCCAGAAAAGATTCCAGTTATTGGCAAAGAGCAATTTCTGTTCATCACACCATGTTAATAGCCATTCATTCAGAGCAAAAAGTCTACTGAACCTTTCATTTCCTCGGCGGTAGGTAGGAAGCGGTCCAGAAACGATGATCTGCGTGGCGGGCGAGGTGCGTCGAACCGTCTCGATCAGGCTCCTGAAGTCCTTCTTCAGGATCTCCGTCTGCCGGAGCCCGGTGTCGTTCGTCCCCACGTGGAGGACAACGGCACCGAGGCTCTCGGCAGCGCTCAGGTTAGTAGGTATCTGTGCAGAAATATTCTTAACTCGGGCACCAGGGAAGCAGAAAGTGCGTACTTTGTTACCTTTGGAGGAAGTGGAGCGGACGTGGCGCACGATTGAGTCGCCAATGATGGCAACATCGCGACCCGTCTCGTGGAGAGGGGCGAATCGGTTCTCCGTGGGGATCTCGAACACCGGAGGAGGAGACGTTCTGCCCCGGGACCTGGTAAGCACCTTACGCGGCTGCACCCAGGGGCCGTGGTAGCCGGGAGTCGGCGTGAACGACGCCTGGGTGAACCGCGTCCTCGGTGCGCTGGGCCTGGACAGAGAAGCACACGGGGTTGAGGAAACTGGGAGATTGTCGTTGTATCGAACACTTACCTCAGACGAGCGAGTACGAGTTAAGAGCAGAGCCCTGATGCCCTCTCGCTTCGTCTCCAGTGAGCGAATCTGGGACTCCACCGCTTCCAGCTCCAGCTCCAGCGCCTCCATCGATGCCTCTCCTGCACTCAAGGACAGACACGCAAGCGACATTGTACAAGGTGAAGAGCAAAGCCAGAAAGTAAGAAAATAAGTGAGTGAAAGAGGTTGGTAGCTTTAACTGACCAGCGGTGCTAGCAGGCTAAAGCTACAAACACCAAGCGGATGCTCGAGAGACAGAACGTTTAAAAGTAGATTTGTTTGTATGAGTGTGTTAGGGGATTGTTCACCCCAAGTAGGAGAGATAAATATTTAGTGAATGAGAAGGTATTTTATGATAAAAATGTAAATTGCGAATCTAAACTCCAAACAAACGCAGCGAAGCTACCGTCCGGTGACAGCCCACTTAATAATGCTAATATTCTGGATCTTAATGTACTTATATAGGCGACACAAAATGAAAATAATTTTACATCATTATTTGGCCATATATCTGATTTATAAATGAAATTAGAAAGTGTTAGCTATTGTAAGTGGTTTCATGTTTTAAACTTGGAATATGGAATATTCTCAATACTGTTCGTGAAAGAAATACAGTATAAGCCCTATATATGCCATTTACCTGCACTGTTTAGAGCAATATTATAGACATTTAATTAACGTGCATTAAAATTAACGTGGTTCAAACGATGGATCTGTGAACGAGTAAATTTGTTTTTTTGTTGTTTTAAATTTGGAAAACACTCGTCACTACATCATTCATTTACCAAATGATGCATTGTATAATGTTAGTTTAGCCGCGAGTTACATTCTTTGGGAAACGCATGCCTGCCTGTTAGATAGTATTTATTCTTTTCAGCTTAGTCCCTTTATTGCTGTGAGGTGATTGTGCTACCCACTGTGTCACTGTGACACCTAGTTAGTTTTTATTCTTTAGTAAACTTAACTCATCTATAAAAAACAATGTGCAACTTGCGTATGACTTAGATAATGCATCAGAATAATAAGACTAATATAATAGTACAATCATTAAAAAATAGCAATCCCAGTTACCATTGTGGTGCTAAAGTGTAAAGCAGTGAACTGGAAGCAGAAGCCTTTCACATTTAAGTCAAAAATTGTTGTTTAATCAATTGGTGTTGATTAACTTCATTGGTTAATTTATTATCATATAAAAATATGTTTAAATTAACTATTGCTATATTTAGGTTGTATATATTATCCTAAATAAGAGTGTGCCAGAGAGTCTTAATGATCTCCACTCTGATTAAAGGAGATGGGTTCTCACAATTCTCACATTCTCTTGTCAGCTATTGCCATTCCTTTGACTTTGTTGTATTCGGTCTTTATTGTTGTTGTCTACAGTTCTTATAAGTTTTTTTGTTACTACAGGCTGGCCATATGATTCTCCATTTCCTCCAATTTTAGTTCTTTAGTTTTTACACTCTGTGCAGAGAAGGAAGTGGGAGGTCAAATGTGTAATGACCTGTTGATTTTGTGTTAGTGTGTGTTCTGTTCAGCTACAGTATTACTATGGGAACAGCTCCCATATGATCTCGCCTCTTTTATGAAGCGTGCTCTCCTTCCCTAGGGTCACGGTATTCACTGCATAATATGAACAAACACCAGCCATATGATGCTCTGAGTTTACAGTAGTTACAGTTTTCTTTAACGTTGTATAGTTTTAGTTATACTAGAAAAAATTCATTTCCCCCTCCCCATCACTGCAGTTGTTTTAATGGTGAGAAAATATCTTGCTCACTCCAGCGTGTGTTGCTTGTTATTCATCAGTATACTATCTGCAGATAAGCAAGCGTGTGGTGAGAGATACTGTACACCCCCACCCTTCACTGGCCCACTTCAGCTTAGCCAGAAGACTCTCTCCCGGGGCAGCATGTGTCCCTGGTCTTCCTCTCGCAGCTCTTTGTCTGTCATAATGTCAGACTGCAGCCAGCACTGAGAGTAAATCAATAGTACAGCACTGTCTGTTTGTGTACATGATATAGATCACAGGCTAAAGTGAGCCGGAGAGCAAGCGATTCGTCTAGTTTTTAAACCTGATACCAAGGCTTTCACATTCTCTCTTGTCGTACACCTGGTATTAAGCTGTGTTTTTTGGTATATGGTATCATAAACAGATGAGGGAGACACATTTCTGTTTACCACCTCTCTTTTGATCAATTTCTGTCATGGGTTGGTCTGTGAGTGAGTTTATGCATTGTATGTATGTATACCTGATCTTTTACTAAAAATGTGTGTAAAATGTACATATGAGTGAGAAAAGAGACCAAATAAATGATATGGAGAGCAGCAGTATAAACTGAAAATGAAAAAAGTTGTTGGGAAAACACAAACATTAATATACAAAACTGTATTACATTAACCCTTTCATGAGTTTAATACCCCAGCTGACCCTCCTATGTGTTTTTTTTTTTTGTGACTGATACTTTTTGTAATTTTGTCTTTTAAACAGCTTAATAATCATCGTATTATTTGTTATATGCAGTGGTGGAAAGAGAACTGAAAAATCAGACCTAAGTAAAAGTACCATTACTTGCCTAAAAATGTGGTACAGGTAGAGTAAACGTATCTGTTGTAAATATTACTCAAAGTATGAGTACAAAGTAGCCCTTTCAAAAGTACTCAAGAGTAGTGAGTAGCGAGTATTGCATTGTAAAAAGTTGATGCATTTACCTGTAATTTGTGCATGTGTGTAAACATAAAATTCTGTAGTGCACAGTTATTGTCCATCAGACACACAATGTCATAAGACATTAATATTAGGTTAGATTTAGGTTGTGATGTCAGGTGACCAAAATTAAACATCTTGCTAGTGTCTAAGGATTTAGGTTGTGTTAGAAAATGACCAAAATCCAAATCGAGCCAACAACCAAACCACCGTCATATTGGTGTCAAATACTGACATTTATTCATCAGGCATGGCAACCAAAATCCAACGTCTGATAGACGTCATAGTGGTAACGTCAAGCTGTAGCATCATTAAACTTTGATATTTGGTTGATTTTAGGTTGGATGTTAGACACTGATGTTAGCCTGACGTTGGGTTCTGATGTCAACTTGATTTTCATTTTGAAACAAAATGGTTAGGGTTAGGGTTAATCTGACGCCATGTTGATGTCTTGTGCTTGCTGGATGTTTAGGGCCATTTCGGCCATCATAAAGTAAATATCATCTATCAAATGTCATCTTCTCATCAGTGTCATGCATCTAAACAGTCTCTGTGTCAATGCGTGTAAAGATCTTGGACATTTTCTTGGACACTTTTAATGCTTCCAAACAGTTTTCTGTAATTATAAATCGCCCATGTCTTGAGATAGTATATTATGATGCTATTAATCTTCTATGTGCAATTTAATTGGACAGGACTCAAAAGACTACTCAGCCAATCCCCATAGACAAGAAAGAATAAAGTAGTGACTGCAGGTTGAAGGAAAGTAGTGGAGTAAAAGTACCGAGACAGCACTAAAAATGTACTTAAGGGAAAGTAAAAGTACACATTTTTAAAACTACTTAGTAAATTACAATTCCTTAGACAAACTACTTGATTACAGTCATTTGAGTATTTGCAATTTGTTACTTTACACCATAGGTTATATGATGGGTTATGGGGGCTGCCATTGTTTTATAAGGGATACAGCTGCGATCAGAAGGTATTCATTGTATTTTAATATTATTTATTATGCTATATTGACGTGAGTATCCTCAGATGTATTCCATCTAGACTTCACGCTCTCCTGCAGCATGGTGAAGTCTAGATGGATACAGCTGAGGATACTCGCGTCAATAGTAGGCATGGGATGATAACCGTTTTCAAGGTTAACCGCTGTTTGGAAAAGTTAAGAATTTAAAACAGCCAAAATTTTCTGCTTTACCGTTCCTACAGTATATGTACGATTTTTTTTTTTTTACATCTTTTAGGACAACAGTATCTCCAGCAGAAAAGATATCCAAAAAATTTAAAAGAAATCTGTGTTTAAATTAATAAAGACACTGTTTACTGTTCCAAAATATATTAAATATTTCTCAAAATAAATTATATTGTGTTTAAAGGGGAAACAAGTTTTTTACTCAGACATTTAAAAAGAATATATTTTAGAGCAGTAATTAAAATACCGTGAAACCTTGATATTTTTATCCAAGGTCAATATTTTTACATTACCGCGAGGGTTGGGTTTAGGGTTGAGGTAGGGGTAGACGCTAATAAAATATAATCAATGTAATAAATACATCTTCTTAACTTCCGATCGCAGCTGCATCCCTTTTAGCAACAACCGCAGAAGAGATCCAAGCTGTTGGTTTTACATCATGTTTATTCATAATTTTCTTCTGAAATACATGAAGGTACGCAACTGTTTATCTGGGGGAGGAATAGAGAAATAGTAACATAAGAAACATAAACAGTGTGTATCTTACGTGAACAAAGCACATTGCCAAGTTATATTGAAAAATAATTATTATTGCTGTCACCATAGACATTCGCATGTATTTTACAAACCTTAAATGGTATGTTTTTGCTTGTAGTTATGTATATTTGAATGTATTACCAAAATAAATATAAATGTAAATATAAACCTAAAATAAATGTTATTTGTTTGAATAAATTGTGATTTATGACAAGCGCTGTGCATCTCTTTCTGTTCCTCAGTGTGTGCTGTCAGATTAGAATTTTAGCAGATGAAGAGTTTAGATGCAAAAACCTCTTAGTGCTGTTTGATATTTTCTTGTAAAATTTGCATTTTTTTTTTAGTCTTGTGTGTAGAGCTCAGAAATGTTACTTTTATAGTCACAATAAATTCTTTCATTGCCTTTAAAGTGAAATACTTCAACATAAACATAGGAGGCTGAGAAAAATGCTCATTTTAGGGGTAAACTTCAGATGGTATTTAGAGGTTTTTGCATCTGAACTCTTTCAGATGATGACGTGCGCTCTGAATGTTCTAATTACACTGGTGTGATTGTACGATTCAGGGACCAGCTTAGGCTGAAATTAAAAATAAATCGAAAAATACTTTCATTGTATTAATAAAGTTTTGTACATTTTATAATAAACTTCTTAAAAGATGTCGTTCACTGCTGAATAGTCAAGCTGCACTTCCTATTGCCTAGATTTGCTCGCAGATGTCTTGTTCTATATCCCTTGAGTGACAGTATTTAATAAATTCACACAAACATGTAATTGGAACATTTATTTTCAGTTTTGCTTTTTTGTTGCTCAACAATTAAACAAAATATTATGTTAAATTACAAATGACAAGGCATTCCCCTCAACCTTCCCTCTCATTTTAGTCAAATGTTGAGCCAAATTAAAGGTTATCATTGGCCAACTTTGGCCCACGAGCCTTAGGGCATCTCTGCTCTATCACTTTTTCATATAAACAGTAATATGTTCTCTTATCAGATGTGGAAATTAAGTCTGTGTTTGTGTCCTGACATAGTAAAGATGCATAAATTGACAGCATCACAAGTATACCAGTTTATTATGTGTATAGTGAGTCAAACTCTGTCATTTGTTGACACAGACTCTTTATAGACCCTTGCAATGTTTAGATTCTGTGTTTTTATCCATGTGCTCTAAATTACAAAATCATTAGACCTTAGAGTTCATGTGGATGCAATAAAATGATGTTTAATGATAGGATGCAATATGTTTATATTCGATGCAATGTCTTTTACAAAGCATACAAAACAATGTCCTGTTTACACAACTGTCCTTTCATTCTAAAATGTATAAGTTCTGCTATGTTTGAGCCGGACATCCACAGTATTCATCTTTCAATCTTTATTTCTATAGTGCTTTTACAATGAAGATTGTGTCAAAGCAGCTTAACATAGAAGATTATAGTAAATAGAAACAGTGTCAGTCCAGTTTTCAGAGTTAAAGTTCAGTTTAGTTCATTTCAGTGTAGGTTAATTTTCACTGCTGAGAGTTCAAACACTGAAGAGCAAATCCATCCATGCACAGCTCCACAAGTCCCAAACCAAGCTAGCCAGTGTCTTTGACCTGTAAAACCACTGAGGGACCTGTTTTAGTTTACACTGGTGTTGTGTTTCAGTGTAGACAGACCAAAACGCAGACTTTTAAAAAAAGTAGGCATGAGTGCCCACAATTGCTCCCCGATTGGGTCTTCTCGACTATTGCTTATTGATCCCTGATTTGTCAAGTCCATCTCATGTGAGCATTACATCATCACTAGATGACAACTACAGAAAGACTAAAGTGTCTGCAGAGCAGAAGTTGGCGTTTCTACACTTTACTCTTACCTGAATTTTCCCATAAACTCAACCATCACTATGATGTGAGCCAACATGTTGAAAATGACCTTCTTTTGTGTCCTCGCCCATTGATCTGATCACTCCCATTACTTACCTGCAGAGGCTGGAAATGAATGATGGTAAGATAAGCACAGTGTGCATAAAGAGTCATATAACATGCATTTTAGATTGTACAATGTAGATGAAAATACTAGTGTTAAGGCAGCCTTTTACGTGTTCATTTCCTACCAATTAAAAAATATTATTTGATTCATTCTGTGGGAATAGGCCCTGAGATGTGTTTGGTGACACTGACATTCTTCCAAATATATTTCTTTGTGCTTCGTAGAACAAAGCAATTTATACAGGACTGGAACAACCAGCACATGAGTAAATGATGGCAGAAATAGACTTTTTGGGTGAACTAACCCTTTAATGCTTTAGTGTTTTTTAACATCCCAGATATGTCAAACTGAACCTGTCCCAGCTTTGGATTAGCCAACAACTGATATGCATTCATAAAGGCTCAGGGATAGGGGTCTTTCTCTCTTTGTTTTGGACCTCTAAGTCTGTCCATTTAAACTGTTTTATTCACTTACTCACATAGGCCAACTCATGATTGAAAAGTCATTTTAACATTAAGTGCTATTTGGAAAACTGTTACTCATGTTCATGACATGATTCATTTGTCCTGAGTATTGCATGAGATGTTTTTTTACCAACAGATAAAACATCTAAAGGAAGTGCCTGAATTACTCTTAAAATTGGATCTTGTTGTGCAATGATGAGAGCTGTTGAACGTACACACCTGGACACAGTTTATCCCCTGGGTAAATGAAGCAACATCTTGCATATGCTCACAGTGCATGCTAGATAGAAAGATAGAGACAGATTATGTGGGTGACACTTAGATTTATTGATAAATTTGAACCAATGGAGTTAATTTTTGACACCAGTGTCAACTCATTTCCTCCTTCCTCTCTGTCCAGTTTTCTCTCTCTCATTCTTTGTATGTATTTTTCTTCTCTATCCTTTTCATCTCAGTTCTTTTTCTTCCCCCTAATTATTATCTTGGCATCAGAGATTAACCAACCCGTGCAGAAACCCCTCCAGTCATTAACCACAGGTAGAAGTGCTGGCACTTAACTATGTGATCAGATATCAAGCATAAATTACTCTCTCAGCATCTCAGGGCTGAACAAATTCACATGTACACCAGAGCATAAAAAGTGCAGAACAAAAAATGTACTTAATACACTGCGTGGAGAACTCATCTAAATAAAGACACATTGATATGAGACTCCAGCAATTTGGTTAAAATTGTAGGAGATTGAGCAAATTGTCAAATTTATAAACAACAGAATGTGTCATGGTTTCAGAAATGAAGCAAATACAGACTGTGTTATTAAGAAGCTGTAGTGATTATTTAGCAAATTATTAATATAAAGGGGGTAGTTCAACAAAAAATGAAGATGTACTCAGCCGCAAGTGGATCCAAAACTTCTTGGAAGCTTTTTACTTCTGTTATACACTAAACATGTTAGAAACCAGCAGTAATTGACAATCATAGTTGGGAAAAATACTAGCCGGCAGCTACTTGTTTTTAATTTTTTGTGCTCAAAAGAAGAAAGAAACTCGATTTGTTCTGATTAAAATAGATTTGTAAGAAGTGGACAGTGGGTAAATGTATTTATGTATGGGTAAATTTTGTGTATTTATGTATGGGTAAATGTTTCTATTTTAAGCCATTTAAGTTTCTATTTTCTATTTTTTAAGCTCCAGTGGTGATGGTGATAATAATAATAATAATAATAATAATAATAATAATAATAATAATAATAATAATAATAATAATAATAATAATAATAACAATAATAATAATAATAAAAACTAAGAAAACAGGAATCAAAAATCTATCAGAAAAGAAGAATACTTTACATTACCAGACTACAACTAAGTTTCTTTGATGTTATTTATTTATTCTACAATGTACTTAGGGATGTTTAGAAAGGTCTCGTCACACGTCAGCCTCTGATTAAGACAGAAAATGTTTATGTCTTTAATGATAAAAGCTTATTATAGTGTATTATAGTACAGATAGCTTCAGATCAACTTTACAGTAATGGACAGGAAAGTTGCCAGTGATTTCAGTTATTTAAAAAATAATTACAACTTTGGTTTTAACAGAAAGCACAGATTTATGTAATGTATTCATTCATTCATTTTCCTTCAGCTTAGTCCCTTTATTCGTCAGTGCTCTACACAGTGGAATGAACTGCCAACTTAGCATGTGTTTTTACTCAGCGGATGCCTTACCAGCTGCAATCCAGTATTGAGAAACATCCATACGCATGTTATGAAGCGGACAGGAGACAGAGGTAAGGAAACGTTAGGGTGTTTATTAAATGACAACAAGGAGCACATGAAGGATAGCCAGGAGGATCAGGAATGATGTTGGGGTCTTTTCCTCCGGGGCTGGGTAACAGGAATACACGAGGATGGACAGCACACACCAGATACAGCTGACAGAGGATGACACAGACTTGGAAGGACTGGAAGACAGGACGATTCGGGAGGACCAGGAAGACTAGGAGGAATACAAAGAGAACAGGTAAGTAAATCGTTTGTTTTAGCTGAGGATGACTACGCTGAGTGGTCGCTCAGTTGTCCGCTTTCGTCGAGACGAGCCCGGACAATGAGCGACTGGAGTGCTGTGCTTTTATCTGGTGCTCGTGAATGTGATGCAGCTGTGTGCTCATTAGAAGTCAGGTGATGGTGATCTTCGTGAGTGGGGGTCGTGAGAGCCTGACCAATCCATGACAGTACCCCCCTCCCCAGGGCCCGCTCCTGAGGGCCGACACCTCCGACGCCGTGGTGGTCTCCCTCTGCCTCTAGGCGCTGGGAACTCAGGGTGGCTCTCATGAAACTCCACCATGAGACTAGGATCGAGAATATCAGCTCTGGGAACCCATGTCCTTTCTTCGGGGCCGTACCCTTCCCAGTCCACCAGGTACTCCAACTGGCCACCACGACGTCGGGAACGCAAGATCTCCTTCACTGCGTAGACGGCTCCTTCTTCTAGGAGCAGTGGAGGAGGGGGTTCCTCTTCGTGGTCAGGCTCTGTGGAGGGAAGAACAGGATCGTGATAGGGTTTCAGGAGTGATACGTGGAATGTAGGGTGAATACGGTAGTGAGAGGGTAATTGTAGTTTGTAGGTGACGGGGTTAACCTGTTCCACGATGGTGAAGGGACCAACAAATCGGGGACTTAACTTGCGAGAGGGCAGTCGCATGCGTATGTCCCGGGTGGATAGCCACACCTTTTGTCCGGGTGTGTATCTGGGTTCTTCAGACCTTCTCCTATCGGCGGTTACCTTGCTTCGACGGACTGCCCTCTGCAGATGTTGATGAGCCTCGTCCCAGACTCTCTCGCTCTCCCGGAACCAGTGATCCACTGCGGGGACATCAGATGGTTCGCCATCCCAGGGAAAGAGCGGTGGTTGGAAGCCCAGGACGCACTGGAATGGCGTGAGTCCGGTGGAGGGTTGCCGCAGTGAATTTTGGGCATATTCTGCCCAGCCCAAATACTGGCTCCAGGAGTTCTGGTGACCACTGCAGAAGGTCCTCAGGAACCGTCCCACCTCCTGAATCTTCCTCTCTGTCTGCCCGTTGGTTTGGGGATGATATCCAGAAGAGAGGCTGACGGCCACACCTAGGAGCTTGAAGAAGGCTTTCCATAGACGTGAGATGAACTGTGGACCTCTGTCCGACACAATATCTTCTGGAATACCAAATGACCTGAAGACTTGATTAAAGATATTGTCGGCAGTTTCAAAGGCTGTGGGAAGACCTTTCAGAGGGATTAGTTTGACAAACTTTGAGAATCTATCTACTATGACTAGAATACAGGTATTACCTTCTGACGAAGGGAGGTCAGTGATAAAGTCCACTCCTAGGTGTGACCAGGGACGGTTCGGAATCGGCAAGGGATGGAGCTTTCCAGCGGGTAGATGACGTGGGCTCTTGGATTGGGCACAGTCCTTACAGCCCTGAACATATTGCCTCACATCCCTTGCCATGTTTGGCCACCAGAATCGTTGGGATACTAGCGAGAGAGTATTGTTGATCCCTGGATGTCCAGTGCCTAGCGAGGTATGTAAGGAGTGGATCAGATCTACCCGGTGTTCAGGTGGTATGAACTGCCGGTGAGGAGGGCATCCCGGCGGAGCAGGGGCTTCCGGAGTGGCAACGACTGGAGGAGCGTTCCAGGTGATCGGACAAATGGAGATGTGTTCGGGAAGAATCTTCGTTGGGAGTTCTTCATGATCGTGATGCTCGTGTAAACGAGAGAGAGCGTCTGCTCTTAGATTCTTGGGTCCTGGACGATAGGAAATGGAGAAATCAAAACGTGAGAAGAAAAGTGACCATCTGGCTTGACGTGGACATAGTCTCTTGGCCTCTTTGATGTATTGGAGGTTTTTGTGATCTGTGATCACCTGGAACGGATGTTTGGCTCCCTCCAACCAGTGACGCCACTCCTCCAAGGCTAGCTTGATTGCTAGAAGCTCCCTGTCTCCTATGCTGTAATTCTGCTCCGCCGGGCTCAACTTCCGAGAGAAATAGGCACAGGGATGCAGTCGGGGCGGTGTATCATGATGTTGAGATAATACTGCCCCGACGCCGGTGGTGGATGCGTCCACTTCCACCACGAAAGGAAGATTTGGGTCAGGATGAGTCAGGAGTGGGGCCCTTGTGAACTCCTTCTTAAGAAGGCGGAAGGCTGCGGCTGCTTCTTTGGTCCACTCCAGTCCTTTGGGTTTACCCTTGAGGAGATTAGTGAGAGGTGATGTAATCCTGCTGTAGTCCTTGATAAACCGTCTATAAAAGTTAGCAAACCCAAGAAACCTCTGGAGCTCCTTAATGGAAGTGGGTTCTGACCAGGATAGAACAGCCTCAATTTTCTTCCCATCCATACGTATACCGGTTTGGTCAATGATGTATCCCAAGAAATGAATCGACTTCTGGTGGAATGAGCATTTCTCCGCTTTGAGGTAGAGGTGATGTTCTCTCAATGTGTGTAGGACCTCCGCAACGTGTTGGCGATGTTCGGCCTCACTCCGGGAGTAAATGAGGATGTCATCTATGTACACTATTACACAGTGGTGAAGAAACTCCCGGAGGACTTCATGAATGAAGTTTTGGAATACGGAGGGGGCGTTGACCAGACCGTAAGGCATGACCTCATATTCATAGTGGCCAGTAGGGGTCACGAATGCTGTCTTCCATTGGTCCCCCTCACGTATTCTTATCAGATTATACGCGCTGCGGAGGTCCAATTTAGTGAAGACTTTAGCTTCTCGGAGCTGTTCCAAAGCGGCTGGTACCAGAGGAAGGGGATATCGGTATTTTACTGTACCGTTATTTAGGACCCTGTAGTCGATGCATGGACGCAGCCCTCCGTCCTTCTTGGCCACAAAGAAGAAGCTTGAGGCGGCTGGTGATTTTGAGTGACGTATGTACCCCTGACTCAGAGCCTCCCTTATGTAATCTTCCATTGCCTGATTCTCTGGAAGCGAGAGCGGGTAGATCCTACCTCTTGGCAACTGGGCATCTGGAACTAGGTCGATCGCGCAGTCCCATGGCCGATGCGGCGGTAGCTGGGAAGCTCTCTTGGGGCAGAAGACATCATGAAAGGAGCTGTACTCCTTAGGAATGTGGATAGACTGCTTCTCAGGAGGGCTCTCGACCGATGTTGCAAACAAAGAAATGGGGTTCCGACCTTGAAGAGGGAGATTTGGAAAACAGGCAGGTGTACATCCAGATCCCCATTTCTTTATCTCTCCTGTGCCCCAAGAGATGATGGGATCGTGCTTCACCAGCCACGGGCGCCCTAGAATGATGTCCATATTTGCACCCTCCAGAACCAGAAATTGAATCCTCTCTTGATGTAACAACCCCACTTGAAGAAGGATGTCTTCGCATTGTCGATGGATACGGGTCGAAGATCGAGTGCACTGGGTTATCGGTTGTATCTGGTATATATGCGAGGACGCCTCAGTACGGAGGTGGAGTTGACGACAGAGGGATTGGGAGATGAAGTTCCCTGCTGACCCGGAGTCGATGAGGGCTGTGACAAGGAGAGAAATAGAGGCAGTAGTTATTTGTACGGTGGTAGTAAGTGGTTTACATTGTTCAATATTCGTACTGAATACACTCACTGAAGTCCGAATGGGACGAAGGGGACACTCCATACGGGTGTGTCCACTGACACCGCAGTATAGACACAGACCCCGGGTCAGCCTCCTCTGTCGTTCCGCTGATGTCAGTCTTCCAGACTCTATTATCATGGGTTCTGGTTCTGGAGAGGCTGTTGACTCAGGCGATTGGAGGAGTGCAGACGAGGGGGTGATGGTGTCCTGTTGATAGGAACGGAGACGATCGGAACATCGGAGAGAATGTTGGATGAATCTCTCCAGACCCATTGTATCATCTAATGTGGCCAGTTGGATTCGGAGAGTGGGTTCCAAGCCGAGCCGGTACGTGGTCAACAACGATCTCTCATTCCATCCACTTGCAGCTGCTAGAGTGCGAAACCGGAGAGCATATTCCTGTGTAGATAGAGTACCTTGCTTTAGATGATACAGCTGCTCTCCAGCGGCTACTTCCCCATCAGAACGTCCAAACACCTCTTTGAAATACTCCGTGAAGGTAGTGATGGAATTCATGACCGGCCCGGCTTGGTTCCAGATCGTCTCAGCCCATTTAAGTGCAGGTCCAGAGAGTAGAGATACGATGTAGGCGATCTTCGACTTATCTGTGGGATATAGAGAAGGTTGCATTTCGAATATGAGGGAACATTGTAACAGAAAACCATTGCACTCCCCCGCTCCGCCTGAGTAGGGCGCTGGTCGGGCCATGGGACTGGAAGGAAGGGCCGAAGAAGAAACTGTGGAGGCGGAAGTGCTCGGTGCTGGTGGTGCGTTGGAAAGTGGAGCTGGTGGCTGTAGAATCCGCTTCAACTGGTCCACCAGCTCTTGAAGGTGATCGGGGGTGCTCATGTTGTCGTCGTTATGGGTCCGGGCTTCTGTTATGAAGCGGACAGGAGACAGAGGTAAGGAAACGTTAGGGTGTTTATTAAATGACAACAAGGAGCACATGAAGGATAGCCAGGAGGATCAGGAATGATGTTGGGGTCTTTTCCTCCGGGGCTGGGTAACAGGAATACACGAGGATGGACAGCACACACCAGATACAGCTGACAGAGGATGACACAGACTTGGAAGGACTGGAAGACAGGACGATTCGGGAGGACCAGGAAGACTAGGAGGAATACAAAGAGAACAGGTAAGTAAATCGTTTGTTTTAGCTGAGGATGACTACGCTGAGTGGTCGCTCAGTTGTCCGCTTTCGTCGAGACGAGCCCGGACAATGAGCGACTGGAGTGCTGTGCTTTTATCTGGTGCTCGTGAATGTGATGCAGCTGTGTGCTCATTAGAAGTCAGGTGATGGTGATCTTCGTGAGTGGGGGTCGTGAGAGCCTGACCAATCCATGACAACGCACTCATGCACACACATACTCTACGGACAATTTAGCTATTTCAGTTTACCTACAGCGCATGTGTTTGGACAGTGGGGGAAACCAATGCAAACACAGGGAGAACATGCAAACTTCACAAAGAAACACCAACTGGCCCAGCCAGGACTCGAACCAGCAACCTATTTACTGTGAGGCTACAGTACTAACCACTTAGCCACCCTGTCACCCCATAATGCAATTTGGTGTCAAGCAAATGTATTATTTAACAACATTATATTTCAGTCTATTAATTTTACTTATGATTACTTGTCGTTGTGATGGCTTAATAATCTTGGAAATTAAAAATAGGGATGTTCTCCTTCATGAGAAACAAATCTCTAATTTCTGTCTTCTATTTTGCCCTTGATAATGTCACAATGCTGGTCTCTGTTGTTCTTATTAAAGCTCAGAGGTTGTTCTGGGTTCAGTACAGGTTCTGTCAACAACATTGATTACCACCCAAAGCACTGGGTAGCACAGTAGCACTGCAGTATTTTATGTTATGAATTTACTTGATGTTTAATAAAAACAATCTAACTTAAAGTTTTAATACTGTCCAATTATAAATGCACTGATAGCAAGAATCCACCAGCTTTTAAGGATTAAAGTAGCAGATGACATAACTTTTAATAAACAGAGCGTTATTCATTAGCATGGACACTAATGTAGTTATTGTCCATGGTATGAGCCAGCCTTAATGTGAAACATTGATTTGTTTATAAATTTCAATTTAGAATGATTTAATTAATTTAGTCATGGAATAACTAGATAACATACACTCACCGGCCACTTTTTTAGGTACACCTTACAAGTACAAGGTTGGGGCCCCCCTTTTGCCTTCAGGAAATATTCCTCAGAGATTTTGGTCCAGATTGACATGATAGCATCATGCAGTTGCTGCAGATTTGTCGGCTGCACATTCATGATGCGAATCTCCCGTTCCACCACATCCCAAATGTGCTCTATTGGATTGAGGTCTGTTGACTGTGGAGGCCATTTGAGCACAGTGAACTCATTGTCATGTTCAAGAAACCAGTCTGAGACGATTCACACTTGATGATATCTTGCTGGAAGTAGCATTCAGAGGATGAGGTCATAAAGGGAATGCCATGATTAGCAACAATACTCGGGTAGGCTGTGTCGTTGACGCGATACTCAATTGGTGCTAATGGGCCTAAAGTGTGTCAAGAAATTATCCCTCACACCATTACACCACCACCACCAGCCTGAACTATTGATACAAGGCAGGATGGATGCCTGCTTTCATGTTGTTGACGCCAAATTCTGACCCTATCATCTGAATGTGGCAGCAGAAATCGAGACTCATCAGACCAGGCAATGTTATTACAATCTTGTATTGTCCATTTTTGGTGAGCCTGTGCAAATTGTAGCCTCAGTTTCCTGTTCCTGTTCAGGTGTACCTAATAAAGTGGCCGGTGAGTGTATATTCTGTACATTCAGTGATGCTAAATTGAATGAATGAATGAATGAATGATTTACTCTAAACAGCAATTTAGCAAAAATACTCCCTTCACATTATGACTTTTAAACCTTCTGGAAGGTATGGTTTAAATATGATTCAAACGCGGATCTCAAATAACAGTTATTTAACTACACTGTTATAATCTAAATGTTCTTTTTTACTGCATTGGCGAAGGTCAAATAGGAACTGAAGCCTCTTGGCCTAAGTTCAAGTTATGTCTGGCACTTCAAGCCGCCCACTAGGGAGCCAATATTGCTTCCATCCTCATCCTCAGTGATGAAGACAGCTGTGTAAATGTAGGTCAAACTACTGCTGAATCTGAGACTCTCCTGCTCCCATAATGCCACATCAGATTCACCATGACTGCAAGAAGCCTGTAGTGCTGAAGATGTTCATTCACACATGTGCACAGAAAAAGGTCTTGTAAACAAACCTTTTTGATGACATGCAGTAATTAATACAGGCTATCCAGTGTAGACACATGCATGCTGACAAATTTGCTGCGCGTATGTATGTATGTATGTATGTATGTATGTATGTATGTATGTATGTATGTATGTATGTATGCATGTATGTATGTATGTATGTATGAATGTATGTATGTGTTTGTGTGTTTGTGTATGAACATGTAGATTGTATTGTATGAATATGAATTTCTATATTCATTTCAGATATAAAAATGTTTGTCAGACGATTTTTAAGTCATGATTTTTTCCCCATAAATAAGGAATATTCCATGTTTCATACCACAGTTAAGGCAAGGCAAGTTTATTTATGTAGCACATTTCAAACACAATGGTAATTCAAAGTGCTTTACATAAACAATAAAAGAAACAAGAAAATAAAAATTGCTGTAAAACTAATTACTTCAGTATTTAGAATATTGTACAATTAAGTACAGTAGTTTAGAGTTTTTTTACCCCATTGAAACACAACATTGCATTTAAAAATATTCTGTACATTGTTTACTTAAATTTTTAATAGTAAAAATTGTATTAATATACAATTTTATGTGTGATGTGAAATAAAAAAGAACAACAAAATCATTAACTGGACACAAACTTTTGTATAATAGTTTTAAACATTACATAATAACATTAATAAAAATTAAATAATAATTAGTTAATAATTAATTATTTGTTTTTAAAATAAATTTGCCTGGTCAGCAGAGAAGACACGTGGGCATGATAGAAATAAATCTTTCAGATACAATCTAATGCACATGAATAGCATGTTATAGCAATTTTACCTTGTAAAGTGAGTGTGTTTTTGTCTTCAGTTTGCATTACTGTATTTATATAACCAATAATTTCCCAGAATGCATTGTACATCTACAGTAATATAATGCAAACTGCATACACAGGATAGAGCTGTTGAGTATACTATGTATTACCAAAGTCCCTTTAAGGCAAGTCATTTTACTCGGCGGCCATCTTTGAAACGCCTCTTGGGCAGTATGCTCGGGCATTCTGTCTGAATGGGGAAAAATGAAATTCTCTAAAACTGTTTGCCAAGTTTACGATTACATTAAATATTTGGAATCACCAATACAATTAAACAGTGTCTGTCCTAAAAATTTTGTTTCTAAACATCCGAATCAAACAAAATTAGCATATTTTCAGGTTGCCAGAGCTAATGCGCATGCACACTTCACAGGAATAAGATCACGACACCAACCTAATTTATGGCCGTGGTACACATTATCAGTTTTGGATAATGCTTTGTCAGATCGCGCTGATCTTCTGAAGTAATCTACAACTTGGTCTTGATGGTGAATCTCCTCCAGAAATGACAGCGACTCTTTGTTTTTGTGGGGGTTTGAGTAGTTGCTGTCATGTGACGTGCGTTTGACAGGACAGACTGTTTGTTTCATACAGATTACAAAACCAGAAAAAACACTTGTTTTCTAGTGTAGTTGGTTCATTTTGAAGTACAGATTTCAAGCTTTATGTGGATATATTTCTTATGTCTGAGAAGCAAGTATCCGCTGAGATTATATTGCATTTGTTGATCACCAAACTGTCCAAAAGCACACGTCTGGTCCGTGCGTTTCCTCCGGAGAAACGTCAGTCTATATCGATCAATGGTTAGCTCCTGTATTAGTTGGCTTGGCTTCATTCACCTTATTGACCATTACACTTTTCCCCATTTAAAACTATATGTGTCTATAGTGACACTATAGTGTGTATTCAATAGTCTTTGATATTACTGTGAACAATAACATGCACTGTAACATACTGTACACAGCTTATCCAACAAGAAGCAATTGAGAAAACAATGTTATACAGTGATTTTTAGCATTTTACAGTGCTTAATCTGTCAAAGACAGGCAAGGTTGCATGAAAAACATACAGTTCACAAACACTGTCGTTATGTCTGTGAATACAAACTGCATAGAATAGTTAAATTAGATGACAGCAACATAATCTTCTTTAAACATGAATCAATACTCATCAATCAAATATTAATTTATATGAATGAAGTAGTATATTGTTTATTTTAATGAGATAACAAAACAGCACCAGTGTTTCCTCTTGGATTTTTTGCAGCTGTGGCGGCAGACTCTGTTGGGCCTTTTACACAGATCCACCAACTACCTGTGGCGTTTTTGCATGCAGATTTTCTCTGTTCGTGCGCAAAACTTCTTGCACACCCTCATATATACTTTTCTCAAATGCAGATTTTCTTGTGCTCTCTCAAATAAATGCTGCTTAAGTGCGATTTAGTTGCGTTTATGTAACAAATATGCCTCCAACATGTATTATATTTGCTAGAAATATTTATGAATGTCTCCAATAGACCTACCGAGCGGCATTAATGCTCCCTGAAGTAAAGTGAAACGATTATTAACTCCAGCAAGATAAAGTCATCTATACATTTTAAAGTATTATAAAGCATTAATTATGGAAACTGTGTTCATCTTAACTGAAAGCAACGCCGTGTTTGCTAGCCTCATGCATCACGCACCTGTCAGTCAGTCAGTCAGTCAGTCAGCATGTCACCTTAAAGGGTTAAACAAATGACGCACAGTACTGCTATGATTACAGGAAAGTTTGTGCTGTTATAATTCACTTATCTTTTAACATGTTTTGGTGAGCTTATATCTCGCTATTAAAAAAAAAACAACGACTGAATGTTTTGAATGAGAAGTAATGTAGTTGTGGCTGGGTGAATTTTGGTGTGGCGCCCAGCCATGGAAGAATGAATGTAGTGGAAACCATGAGCAGCATTTTTAAAGCGCAGATTGTATATTAAATATAACATTTCATATCATCGGTATTCAGCTTGTTGTTTGACTTATAATTGTAACACATTCATTCACAAGCGAGAAAAGAAGTAGCTCTAATAATAAAATCTCTTTTACAAACTTTTAGCTTAACCACAATCAAAAGTCTTTCCTGTAAATAAATCACCTATAAATCTCCCTGTTCTCTCTTTTTTTCTTACTGTTCTGTCTTTTAACTTCTGCTCTATTTCTGTGTCACTTCAACTTACCTTTGAAACTTTACATATTGACCATTGTTGGCTCTGTTATTATTGCTTCTGATGTTCCTCATTCGTGACTACTTTTTATCAGAATTCTAAACATTTAGAAAAGACTTTACCAGTGATAAAAAAACACTGATCAAACTCTGAAGTGGTGCCTAACTCTTTTTTCTGGCAGGGGTCTGTGTTTCTTATAATTTATTTATACTTGCTTAAAATGAAAAGCAGCAGTTAATGACCACTGACTGACTGTGCATTTAAATTTATTTTGTGTTTTGTGAATTAAAAATCAGTCTCTATATGATTATATTTAGTTTTCACACAGCTTGTCTTTACTCAGCTTTGTGTTGCTCTTTTTATCTTTTTCCTAGTCTCTGTGAGTGACTAGTAGCACATGGTGCCCACATGTTGTGCCGTGCATTCTTTGTCTCAGTGTCCACACACACATACACGAACACACACACAAACTCACACACATTCCACTCCTAACTGCCAACTCAAGTGCCTTTTACAGCTTGTTCACTTCCGTGTAATCATGCACCCTTTAGTTATGTGCGTGCTACTCAGTCACACATTGAAGATATGTTCATTTACTAGATTAATTAATGCTTCTGTTCAAATGTGCCATTGCCATGGCAGTATCAGTCTGGCTGAATGAACTGGAGTTTGTATGCTTGTGTTTGTGTGAGAGAAAGTGAGAGAGAGATTTGGGCAAGGGGTAGTCAGGCAGGTGCAATGACAGCTGGTCTGGGCAGCTCAAACCGAGGGGGAGGAAGAGAGTGGTGAAAAGATGAAGTACTTATAGTGGCATAGAGAACAGGACAATGTTTGAATTAAAGAAAAAAAAAACTCTAGAAATAGACCTGTTCCAGCATGTGCCTTTTGATTTTTCCATTGTGAAGCAATGGGCAGTTTTAACGTTTTTTTGCTTCAGTGCTTGTTTCTGTAGACAGACGATATTTTAATATGCTGTATGAGTCATTCCACCAGAACCACAATGAGCTTATGCTTGTTCATAAGGCACTTGTGTGTGTATGTGTGTGTGTGTGTGTGTGTGTGTGTCTGGAAGAGGAAGATGAAGTGTGTTTTGGAAAAGCCTCTGAGGGAGCAAATGTTTGCAGAATAGGGAAAGAAAGAACATGAGAGAGGGAGAAAGGGGGTGTGCGAGCTTTGTGAAGACCATTTATAGCTTTGTGGAGAGAAAGACGTATTAACTAGTCTTTATTGAAGGAGACAACTTTATAGAAAGAAACCATATTGGCAGACTGAATGTACAAGAGGAGAAAAAAATACAGAAGCGTATAATTGAGGGTTGCAGCCTCCACTTTTTTAAAAATACATACGACTATAACTCAGCTAGGGGAATAGTGAGGGTTTGAATGAGGGTTTAATCTTAATTAAAACTACACTATTAGAGAAGTTGTTTGTAAGACAAAGAGTCTGACGCCACGCCAGACTAACAGTAGGAAAGAACTGCAGACAGATCTGTTTCATGGCCAGAGCTTTGCCAGCAGCCCAAGGCCAAATATGTGAACTGAACTGATAAAAATATCCAAACACAGCAGTGTTTTCTAAACAAACAGGCTTATCGGAATCTGTGCAGAATCCCATTTCAGAAATGTTTTGCTGCTGCTCTGTGTTCAACTTGTGTCTTTTTCTGTTCTAATGTTCTGTTACTCATGATGAGTTGCTAGAATTTACCTGGATGTGGAAAGTTTAAGACAAGATGATACTGTTGGAAAATTTGGAAATTAAAGGAATATATTGTATACACTTTAATTTGTTTGATCATCATCATCATAATCTTCTTTGTCTTTTTATGATAATGATTATTATTATACATTTATTCTTATATTATACTATTAAATCAGGCCCCAAAGCATGGCTAATTTTCAGAAGTGTGGACTTATTTTTATTAGAGAATACAACCTTGGATGGAGTACAATACAGTGTTACAGTTTTTTTGCATGTTAGACTATCAATTTCTAGCTACCAAAATGGTTGTAACCAGAACAAAAAACATCCTTAGGACATATAAAGAGATAAAATAATAATAATAATAATAATTGTAATAAATAAATAAATAAATTAATTAATTAAAGTAAATTAATGAAAATTATAAAAAGAAAGAAAAAAGTGGCCTTGTTCTCCGATACTTCACAAGTTCAATATGGGTCATTATTGAAGAATTAAAGTGTGGACTTTAAAGTAAGATTTGTTTTTATTTTATAAAAGAAATTAACACTTTGATTCAAGCAGGCATTTAATTTGGTTAAATGGCATTTAATCAAAAGTGTCACAAAAACATTGTTTAAAAATAAATGCTATTCTTTTAAATCCTGTAAAAAGTGCTATAGTTTCCACAAAAATAAGCAGCAGTTTTGATTAGAAGAAATGCTAATTCTTCTTAGCATATCAGAATAATATATGCCAGTTAAGCATGGGACGATGACCCGTTTCAAGGTTTACCGCAATTTGGAAAACTCAAGGTTTTAAAACTGCCAGAATTTTCTTTTATGCTGTTCCTACGGAATATAAAAAAAAGTATGTATTTTTTTGCTATATTTTATTTAGTTTTTTATGCCAATAGTATCTCCAGCAGAAAAAGACCCTCCACATCAAAAGCTATTGTTCCAAAATACTTTAAATGTTTCTTAAAATAAAATATATTGTGTTCAAAGGGGATTTTTTTACCCAGCCTTTTAAAAAGAACATATTTTAGAGCAGTAATCACAATACTGTGAAAGCGTGATAATTATATCTAAGGTTATCATACCATCACAATCTTATACCAGCCCATGCCCACTGCCAATTCATCTGAATCCTAAGTAATGGCTGATTAAAATGATTTTCCTTAAATCCGAAATGAACTGTTTGAGTGACACAAGAGACACCTCTAGTGGTGAAGAAGCAGCATTACACTGACCTTTATCAACCCTGGCTGCTATTTGTGTAAAGACTGATCCCAAGTCACTTTCTAGAGTCATCTGTGCAACCAGCGTCACTGTGTTACTATTGTCTGTGCCTAGCTACTCTTTCCTCACTGGATTTCTCGGCCCTTTGGGAAAAAGCGAGAACTTCTAAGAGCTGTAGGGGATTCTTAATATAGTTGTGCAATTTACAATTAGCTGTTACTTCCAGGTGGTATCCTAATAGACATAGTCTTCATCCACACAGATAGTCCATGTGCTTCATGATGCTTATATTTGTGTATTACAGGAGGAAGCCATTCCAGAGCTGGAGATTGATGTAGATGAACTATTAGATATGGAGAACGATGTAGATCGTGCCGCAAGAGTCAAGGTATTCTTCTCAAGAAAGACACATTCAATAATTTACAACATTTTCTTCTACTTTTTTTTAAATCTGACTTTGTGCTTCTATTTTTCAACAGGAACTTTTGGTAGAGTGTTATAAACCTACTGAAGTGAGTAAATCATATCATATCCAAGAGTAGACTAGACATATGCACACTTTTTGGACATTTTACATCTCAATCCCTAGAACTAACTAGTGGAATTGATTAAAGCATGTCGATGCATACAATGAAAACAGGATTAAATTACACAGATATATAAATGAAGCCATTAATTGTCTTTACATTATAAATATTTCTGGGCAAACAATTGTTTTGATAATATACAGTTGAAGTCAGAATTATTAGGCCCCCCTTGAATTTTTCTTTCTATTTTAAATATTTCCCAAATTATGTTTAACAGAGCAAGGACATTTTTACAGTATGTCTGATAATATTATTTTCTTCTGGAGAAAGTCTTATTTGTTCTATTTCAGCTAGAATAAAAGCAGTTTTAAATTTTTTTTAAAAACATTTTAATATTATTAGCCCCTTTAAGCAATTTTTTTTTCTCAATAGTCTACAGAACAAACCATCGTTATACAATAACTTGCCTAATTACCCTATCCTGCCTAGTTAACCTAATTAACCTAGTTAAGCCTTTAAATGTCACTTTAAGCTGTAAAGAAGTGTCTTGAGGAGTATCTAATAAAATATTATTTACTGTCATCATGGCAAAGATAAAATAAATCAGTTATTAGAAATGAGTTATTAAAACTATTTTGTTTAGAAATGTGTTGAAAAATCTTCAAATAATTCAGTAATAATTGAGGGGGCTAATAATTCTGACTTCAACTGTATTTAACAAAATTGTTTTGTAGTATTGTTTTTATGTACATGTGTATATCACACATACATAATAAACATATAATACACACAGATCTATTATGTCAAAACAAATTTTATTTTGGAAGCGATTGATCATGATTAATCTTTACCCAGCACTAATTGAAGAGTTCAGATGCAAAAACCTCTAAATGCCGGCTGAAATGTTCTCCTAAAATAAACTTTTTTTTCAGCCTCCTGTGTTCATGTTCAGTAATTTCACTTGAAAGTTAATGAAAAAAACGGATTTGTCACTACAAAAGTAAAATTACTGAGCCTACATAAAGGAGTAAAATTCAAATTTTAGATGAAAAAATCAAATGGCTTTTAGAGGTTTTTACATCTAAACTCTTCAATTATAAAGAACAATCAAGCAGATTGTGGTAGGTAGAGTTTTAGGACTTGTCAGCTTTCTAATGTCTGCTAAATGTATTCTCTGTAGGAGTTTGTAGCTGAATTGTTGGACCGGATCCGTGGCATGCAGAAGCTCAGTACTCCTCAGAAGAAATGAAGCTCCTCCCGCCTCCACCTTTCCTCAACGTATCCCGCTTCTCCTTTTGCAGTTTAAGGGGCGTTTCTGTTCACCCCTGAGCAGGTGCTCATCCTTGGCTCCGTTGCATCCATTGGGGAGGAGGTGGAGGCAAAGTTACTGGAGATTCAATCAGATCCTTATAAGCAGGGCTTATTTTTTTCATAATTTTGTTGTTTTTATTTGTATTATTTTATTCTGTTTGGCTTTTTTTTTTGTAAAGGAGGAATGAATTTTGAAATGTTTTGGAATGTATTTTTTCTTGTTGTTACACATGCATATTAGTCTTTATGCATAGTATAATATTATTTTTTATGAATTAGTTTTGTTAGAATTATATCTTTTAAATATGGTTTCAGAGCTCCCTGCAGTCTCGGTGAGCACATGGACTAAATCCTTTGTGAAACTGTGACGTTCCTTGGTTTAAAGTGACGTCAGAGGAGATCAGACAGAAGCGGCCTTGTGGATTTTTTTGTTTTGTTTTGTTTTTGAATCCTCCTCTTCTTGAAATAAGTGTTCAGGAACATTAAAGGACATTTTAATTAAAAGGAAAAAACTAATAAATAAAGCAATCAAAGCTGTTTGAAGAAAGGGAGTTACTTTAGATTTGTGATATTAACAGGGGAGGGAACAGTAAGGCTTTGATACTTTAATTTCCCCCTGTCTTATACACACACACACACAAATCCATGAGCATCACCACCCTCAGGGATCAGGACAAATTACCACACACACGCACACTACCACAACCACAGCTGAGGCTCTTGGGCCTCACACATACACACATTCACAGATGTGCATGATTGCTGACTCTTCTAGAGATAGGGAGGGACTGAATGAGGCTAGACAGGCAGCAGTACGTCACAGTCACTGGCAAACGTACGTTAAGAATTAATCCTCTCACGTGACTCTCCTAAATCATCTTTCCAAGGAAGCCATCTGCTCTTTTTGTCTCAGCCAATCAAACACTATAATAAGAGGGCTAATAGTCTCACTCGGTGCTCTTGAAATTCACCAATTCAACATTTCCAGCAGGAGTTTAAGGAGAGGGTTTCCTATCACATACTAGCACATCTATATAAATCATTCACTGAAGCTCATCCTGTCATTCACTTGGGAGTCACATGAAGTCAGGTAGAATGACAGATGTCCACTTGTTTTATTTTAATAATTATTAATAAAAACAATTATTTGACTTTTTCCTATTTTTTTTACCTGCCCATCAGCTTTTCATTTCACATGAGAGTCATGCTTATACTTTCAGATGTTGCCTTAGGTTACATTTGTTATGACAACCAAATAATTTAAATCATGTTTGATAAATACACAAGGGGGAAAGGAATAGAAAATACCTACACAAGTAGATTTTTTAGGAATAAATCAAAGGTTCTTGTACTTTCAAAGATTCTTTTTTTTCTAGGAAAGGAATTGACTATATTTGGAGCAAATTTAGATGCATTAACATCTATTAACAAAATTGAATCATCTGTTTTATCATTGTGTGGACCTTGTAGTACTGTTGATTTCTCTGCTGTGTCCAATGTGACGTGCAGATTAAAATAATTAACTTGATTGTAAAAAGTAATACAGATTTTGGAAATGTTAGAATTTGTGCAAGACTGCTCGAGCTCATACCTTTCAAAGGAAAAAAGAGTATCTTGTAGCAATACTAAACTGATTTGTTTTTTGCCCAGTTTTTACACTTTTATGCAAGTTTAATAAAAATATGTAAAATGACATGATCTGACTGTTTCTTTGTTTCCTAACTATGTATTGCTCATTTAAGAATGCTTTAATATTGTAAGAATAATCAGCATGTTTAGTAATGGAATTTGTTTATTCAATATACAATATTTCAAACAAGCTTTCTTCAGGGAAACCTTTCAGTGGGTAGAAAATGCGGCTTTAAATGCTATGCTCCAAATGCTAATGCCAGGTTTGATACCAACTGTAATCGACGAGTCCGCGATTCTTCATCTACGAGCTTCTATTGGTTCTCATATGAAGCGAGGTTTGCGTTGATTGGCTATCGTCTCCAAAAAGCAGTGTGTTTCAACAAACGAATAAACGCTGAGGAAGTAGACCTGTCCGATGTCAACTTGCCATGATATGCAAATTCAGTCCAAAATATGTCATATTTCTTCCATGCGTAAAGAATAATCGACAAGAAGGTAAGCTACTTTGCGGTGGTTTATGCAGTTAATAGAGTTTGCCTGTAAGATTTAACACGATGGTGTGTTGATATCCCGTGTCTTGCATCGGGTGCATTTGTCCTGAACATTTGCGGAATACATCATTACGAAGTATGATAATTAATTACTACATTGTAACTGAGACGTTTTAACAGCCGTAACTTTTTGTTTTTCACTCTTGTTCGCGAACACCCCATGTAACGTTACCGCTTTATACTAACGTTAGGCACTTCTTGCCTCTGAATGAAGTGCGGAGTTGGTCAAATGAAAAACGAGTTTTTATAACTAGCCTTAATGCACAACTGCACGAAACTGTATTTAGTAATATATCTCACAGCATATAATGTATGAGCTGTAGATGCACAGAATGAGTAAGTTAGTGAGCTTGTTATGTAGCTAAGTCAGTGCAGTGCGGCCTTTAGAGGATGTACATGACACACACGGCGAGTTTGTAAACACGCAGGTCACATACATTGCTTTTAAAGTGTTCATTCATTAAACTATGATTTATGATTGCCGCACTGAACGATGTTTTCCCTCTCAAATTAAACAAAAGTGGTTAATAGGGTCTTACGCAGCTCTTGGTTTCTTGGGTGCTTTGCTCTTGGCGGCTAGTGTCCTCTAGAGGTCTATAGTTTGCTACGTTGTTACGCATAAACATTAACATTATATTTTTCTTAGTTCTGAGCGCCTTTTGAGACCGATAGCTTAAAATGTATATTTAAGTATTTTTGTTGTCACATACATTCGTATATGAATGTAACGTTACATGTTTTTAATAACCAAGTAATCAGGGATGAGCAAAAATACATTGAAATGTATTTTAAAATAAAATACCAAATACATCAATTTTACATGTATCAAAACAAACTACAAAATACAGCAGTCACAAGTATCAAAATAAAATACTGTATTTTGTATTTTAAAAATACTACAAAATATTTCTTCACAAACCTTCCATTAATAGGCATATTAGATCAGTACCTTCTAGGCATAGGCTTGTATAAAATTCTGACGGTATGATAACCTTGGATAAAAATATTACGGTTTCACGGTATTATGATTACTGCTCTAAAATATATTCTTTTTAAATGTCTGAGTAAAAAACAAAAACTTTTTTCCCCTTATGAAAACAATATATTTTATTTTTTGAAATATTTATAATATTTTGGAACAGTAAACATGTCAGGCTAAATAATTGAGATTAATCATTGACTTCTGCTGTCTTCATTTGTTTCACAAACAGATTTCCTTACAATTTGCATCTCTAGATATCTTTTCTGCTGAAGATACTGTTGTCCTA